>NC_137458.1:212532122-212642122 GCF_964235325.1 Thermobia domestica
CCCTTAAATTTTGGAAATTGACCAATTTAAACATTGGGTATTATAGTATAGGACCCTAATATGTATTATGATAAATTTGGATGGTCCACCTCGTTCCCTTTTAGGGGTATAAAATTGTCAAAAATATAAACGTAAGCAATACGTTGTACCACGTGTTTGTTCTTTTGGCCCATTTATCCCCTTGGATGAGGTCCTACTACATTATATAGTTATATGGTTATGTATAGGGGTCTATTTCCTATCATAAGACATGGGTATATTGGTGCACCCCTTGAAAAATTTGGGAGGGGTACCTTGGCCCACCCCTTCAATTTTAGAAATTGCCCATTTTACACATTTGGTATAATAGTATAGGACCCTAATATATATTACTATAAATTTGGGTGGTGCACCTCGTTCCCTTTTAGGGGTACCAAATTGCCAAAATTTTAGTACAACCACGTGTTTGGACTTTTGACCTAATTTATCGCCTTTGATGAGGTGTTATTATCCTATATGGTTATATGGGCGTATACAGGGTTCATTACCTTTCATAAAACATGGGTATATTAATGCACCCCGGTAGAGGTACCTTGGCCCACCCCTTAAATTTTGGAAATTGCCCAATTTAAACATTTGGTATAATAGTATAGGACCCTAATATATATTACTATAAACTCGTTCCCGTTTAGGGGTACAAAATTGCCAAAATATAAACGTAAGCAATACGTTGTACCACGTGTTTCGTTTTTTTTACCTAATTTATTCCATTGGATGAAGTCCTATTACCTTATATCGTTATATGGTCACGTATGGGGATTCATTTCCTATCATAAGACATAGGTACATTTGTGCACCCCGTTTAAATTTTTTGGGAGGGGTACTTTGGCCCACCCCTTTAATTTTGGAAATTGCCCCTTTTACATGTTTGGTATTATAGTATAGGACCCTAATATAGATTAGTATAAATTTGGATGATTCACCTCGTTTCCTTTCATGGGTACGAAATTGCCAAATTTTAGTACAACCACGTGTTTGGTTTTGGCTCAATTTATCCCCTTGGATGAGGTCCTATTACCTTATATGGTTATATGGCCATGTATGTATTGGTCCATTTCCTATTATAAGACATGTGTACATTGATGCACCCGAGGGAGGGGATTCGGTATCATAGTACATGCCTCAACATGTATCATGATAAATTTGGATGGTCCATCTTGTTCCCTTTCATGGGTAAAAAATTGCTAAAATATAAACATAAGCAATATGTTGTACCATGTGTTTGGTTTCTGGCCCAATTCTTCCCCTTTGATGATGTTCTATTACGTTATATGGTTATATGGACATGTATATGGGTTCATTTCCTATCATAAGACATGGGTACATTGACGCATACTTTAAAAATTTGGGAGGGGTATCTTGGCTCATCCACTCGGTTTTAGAAATTGTTTAATATAAGCATTTGGTATCATAGTACAGGACCTCAATATGTACCACTATAAATTTGGATGGTCCACATCGTTCCCTTTCATGGGTAAAGAACTACCAAAAATCAAATTTTGGAGGTTATTGACCCCGTCTTATAAGGTTTTAACGCGTTATATGGATATGTACAGAGGTTTATTACCTTCATATGTTTATGTTCCCTTTTAAATTTGGGAATTATCAAATAACAAAATTCGGTAAACGTTTTCTAGGACCCATTGGTGTCCCTCTTATGGCCAAATATTCAAAATTTAAAGGTTATTGACCGGCTTTATTATTGAATAAGTACAGGATTTATTACTTTTTTCATAAGACACAGGTGTGTTTGTGTACCAATCTTAAATTTTGGGAGGGGGTACATTTCTTATTGTCATATCAATAATTGGTAATTGTTCTTAGAATTGGGTGGTATCTCTTTCTTTGGGTAAATTATTGTCAAATATGAGTATGATCACGTGATCAGTTATTGACCTATGATGGGATTAGGAGTCCAGGACATTGGTACATTTAAACTTTATAGGATAATTTGAGAATGCGTCATTGGTATTGATTATTACAGCCAAATATAAACGTAAGCAATACGATGTACCACGTGATTGACCTTGATGAGGTAGTGTACAGGGATACATAGCTAACCTTATTGAATCTTATGACTCATAGTCTTAAGGAAATACTGGCAAAGTTATTGTTGATGCAATTTGATTGGTGGATCACTATCTTTCGTGCAATCTGATTGGCTGATCACTATCTTTCGTGCAATCTGATTGGTTGCTGATGTTCAAATCTTTGCTGCATTCAGTTTTAAGTTTTGTTTAACATTTAAAAATCTTGGTTTCGTTCAACATTTTGCACTCACTGATAAATATGATCAAAACCGTTTATTTGTTAATCGAATAGTTAAAAACCGGATAAAGTTTGACGGTTAACCGTGAAACGTAAAATTTTTTGTTTGAAAGTTTTTGTTGAAAACTCTTGTTTCAAATTTGTTTGAATTTTTTTGAAAACCGTTTATTTGTTAATCGAATAGTTAAAAAACCGGATAAAGTTTGACGGTTAACCGTGAAACGTAAAATTTTTAGTTTGAATTTTTTGTTTGAAACTTTGCTTGAAAATTCTTGCTTTCAAATTTTTGTTTGAATTTTTTGTTTCAGAATTTTGTTTGAAATTTCTTTGACAACTTTTGTTTCAAAATTTTTTGTTTAAAAATTTTTCGTTTGAAATTTAAAAAAATTTTTGTATCAAAATTTTGTTTAAAATTTTTGTTTGAAATTTTTCGTTTCCAAATTTTTTGTTTGAAATTTTTTGTTTCAAAATTTTGTTTGAATTTTTTTGTTTAAAATTTTTTGTTGAAATTTTTTGTTTGAATTTTTTCGTTTCCAAGTTTTTCCGTTTCAAAAATTTTTTTTCAAAATTTTGTTTCAAAGATTTTTGTTCGAAATATTTGTTTGTAAACTTTTTTGTTTGAAATTATTGTTTGGAAAATTTTGGTTTGACATCTTTTAAGTTTGTGCACTCATTAGTAAAGAACCGGAACTGTTTAGAACTAAAACCTCTGGCAACATTGTGGTGCACGTCAGAACATGATAATGCAACGACATCGGTTTTGCATCATCGTTCGAGTTAGTATTCGTGGTAACGTCATCATGGCTACTTGTCTGCAGTTTCTAAACACACGTGATGTGATGAAATCATTTACCAAGATTACTGATTTACAACAGAATGTACCTTATAGAATCTTAGCTAGCCAAAAAATCCCTACAGAGTTTGGATTAAGAATCGTAGTGAAGCTTGAAAATGATAAGAATATAATTTTACCAGCAAGATATTTACCCATGGAGGCATCAAAACAAGAAGAACTGCTGCGTTTCTTAAATACTGGATCTGTATCTTTATGCTATAAAAGACTCTTGGGTCGAAGTCATCAATTTGAATTTAGTACACAGCCGGATTCGTCAGCAATTGTGATTCAAACGTCAGCACATTAGACTAGTTGTATGAATTTGGTTGGTCGGTATGACGTCAGCAACTGTGATGAAATCATGAATTCAAACGTCTGCACATTCGACATCAGCAATAACTATAAACCAGCAAATACAGTGTCATCCCACGAAATCATTTGAGCAAGTGCTTTTCAGGAGGAAAGATGTGTACTTCTAACGATAAAGAGTTCATCTTCGCAAGCTATTATCCAATAAACAAAACATGTGATGATTGGTATCAGTGCTAGAACATTTGAACCAGTGATTCGATTGGGTAAAGCAGAACAATTTGGTGTACAACTGACCTGTGAAGAATGGCACGAATCGACCAAATGAACGATGAGCTAAATGTGACCATAGTCAAATCATTAGGCTCAAATCATGAAGTGGTCCTCGAAGAGAAGATGGTGCTGTTACGTAAAAAGAGTACATTCCATGTCCCTCGCAACATGGTGTATCTAACACAAACGGAATGGAACAAATTTATCAACGTATTTCAGTGTGTGAAACATGCAGTGGAAGTGTGTAACAAAACAAGTATATTCCTGAAAAAGTACTATTTATGCATATTGTACAACATGTATCTAGATATTGTGATGGTTGTCAACATCGTTCGTGGGTGCATACCTGTATTGATAAACAGTTTATTTGTGATCAAATGGACATTGAGTTTCCACCAATTGATATCGCAATAGACCTTAAAAGACTTCAATTGGAATTAAAATTATATGCTAAAGACAAACTAGTGCACGAAGTTCAAAATACATTGTATCGACAATATCCAGAACCACTATCTGGTATGGATGTATGTGGAGTGTAATAAAATGATCCATTTCAATGAAGTGTTTTTTTTTCATTTCAAGTACAACCCCATGTTCTGACGTGCACCACAATGTTGCCAGAGGTTTTAGTTCTAAACAGTTCCGGTTCTTTACTAATGAGTGCACAAACTTAAAAGATGTCAAACCAAAATTTTCCAAACAATAATTTCAAACAAAAAAGTTTACAAACAAATATTTCGAACAAAAATCTTTGAAACAAAATTTTGAAAAAAAATTTTTTGAAACGGAAAAACTTGGAAACGAAAAAATTCAAACAAAAAATTTCAACAAAAAATTTTAAACAAAAAATTCAAACAAAATTTTGAAACAAAAAATTTCAAACAAAAAATTTGGAAACGAAAAATTTCAAACAAAAATTTTAAACAAAATTTTGATACAAAATTTTTTTTAAATTTCAAACGAAAAATTTTTAAACAAAAAATTTTGAAACAAAAGTTGTCAAAGAAATTTCAAACAAAATTCTGAAACAAAAAATTCAAACAAAAATTTGAAAGCAAGAATTTTCAAGCAAAGTTTCAAACAAAAAATTCAAACTAAAAATTTTACGTTTCACGGTTAACCGTCAAACTTTATCCGGTTTTTTAACTATTCGATTAACAAATAAACGGTTTTCAAAAAAATTCAAACAAATTTGAAACAAGAGTTTTCAACAAAAACTTTCAAACAAAAAAATTTTACGTTTCACGGTTAACCGTCAAACTTTATCCGGTTTTTAACTATTCGATTAACAAATAAACGGTTTTGATCATATTTATCAGTGAGTGCAAAATGTTGAACGAAACCAAGATTTTTAAATGTTAAACAAAACTTAAAACTGAATGCAGCAAAGATTTGAACATCAGCAACCAATCAGATTGCACGAAAGATAGTGATCAGCCAATCAGATTGCACGAAAGATAGTGATCCACCAATCAAATTGCATCAACAATAACTTTGCCAGTATTTCCTTAAGACTATGAGTCATAAGATTCAATAAGGTTAGCTATGTATCCCTGTACACTACCTCATCAAGGTCAATCACGTGGTACATCGTATTGCTTACGTTTATATTTGGCTGTAATAATCAATACCAATGACGCATTCTCAAATTATCCTATAAAGTTTAAATGTACCAATGTCCTGGGCTCCTAATCCCATCATAGGTCAATAACTGATCACGTGATCATACTCATATTTGACAATAATTTACCCAAAGAAAGAGATACCACCCAATTCTAAGAACAATTACCAATTATTGATATGACAATAAGAAATGTACCCCCTCCCAAAATTTAAGATTGGTACACAAACACACCTGTGTCTTATGAAAAAAGTAATAAATCCTGTACTTATTCAATAATAAAGCCGGTCAATAACCTTTAAATTTTGAATATTTGGCCATAAGAGGGACACCAATGGGTCCTAGAAAACGTTTACCGAATTTTGTTATTTGATAATTCCCAAATTTAAAAGGGAACATAAACATATGAAGGTAATAAACCTCTGTACATATCCATATAACGCGTTAAAACCTTATAAGACGGGGTCAATAACCTCCAAAATTTGATTTTTGGTAGTTCTTTACCCATGAAAGGGAACGATGTGGACCATCCAAATTTATAGTGGTACATATTGAGGTCCTGTACTATGATACCAAATGCTTATATTAAACAATTTCTAAAACCGAGTGGATGAGCCAAGATACCCCTCCCAAATTTTTAAAGTATGCGTCAATGTACCCATGTCTTATGATAGGAAATGAACCCATATACATGTCCATATAACCATATAACGTAATAGAACATCATCAAAGGGGAAGAATTGGGCCAGAAACCAAACACATGGTACAACATATTGCTTATGTTTATATTTTAGCAATTTTTTACCCATGAAAGGGAACAAGATGGACCATCCAAATTTATCATGATACATGTTGAGGCATGTACTATGATACCGAATCCCCTCCCTCGGGTGCATCAATGTACACATGTCTTATAATAGGAAATGGACCAATACATACATGGCCATATAACCATATAAGGTAATAGGACCTCATCCAAGGGGATAAATTGAGCCAAAACCAAACACGTGGTTGTACTAAAATTTGGCAATTTCGTACCCATGAAAGGAAACGAGGTGAATCATCCAAATTTATACTAATCTATATTAGGGTCCTATACTATAATACCAAACATGTAAAAGGGGCAATTTCCAAAATTAAAGGGGTGGGCCAAAGTACCCCTCCCAAAAAATTTAAACGGGGTGCACAAATGTACCTATGTCTTATGATAGGAAATGAATCCCCATACGTGACCATATAACGATATAAGGTAATAGGACTTCATCCAATGGAATAAATTAGGTAAAAAAAACGAAACACGTGGTACAACGTATTGCTTACGTTTATATTTTGGCAATTTTGTACCCCTAAACGGGAACGAGTTTATAGTAATATATATTAGGGTCCTATACTATTATACCAAATGTTTAAATTGGGCAATTTCCAAAATTTAAGGGGTGGGCCAAGGTACCTCTACCGGGGTGCATTAATATACCCATGTTTTATGAAAGGTAATGAACCCTGTATACGCCCATATAACCATATAGGATAATAACACCTCATCAAAGGCGATAAATTAGGTCAAAAGTCCAAACACGTGGTTGTACTAAAATTTTGGCAATTTGGTACCCCTAAAAGGGAACGAGGTGCACCACCCAAATTTATAGTAATATATATTAGGGTCCTATACTATTATACCAAATGTGTAAAATGGGCAATTTCTAAAATTGAAGGGGTGGGCCAAGGTACCCCTCCCAAATTTTTCAAGGGGTGCACCAATATACCCATGTCTTATGATAGGAAATAGACCCCTATACATAACCATATAACTATATAATGTAGTAGGACCTCATCCAAGGGGATAAATGGGCCAAAAGAACAAACACGTGGTACAACGTATTGCTTACGTTTATATTTTTGACAATTTTATACCCCTAAAAGGGAACGAGGTGGACCATCCAAATTTATCATAATACATATTAGGGTCCTATACTATAATACCCAATGTTTAAATTGGTCAATTTCCAAAATTTAAGGGGTGGGCCAAGGTACCCCTCCCAAATTTTTCAAGGGGTGCATTAATGTACCCATGTCTTATGAAAGGTAATGGACACCTGTATACGCCCATATAACCATATAAGGTAATAGGACCTCATCAACGGGGATAAAATCGACCAAAATCCAAACACGTGGTACTACGTATTGCTTACGTTTATATTTTGGCAATTTTGTACCCCTAAAAGGGAACGAGGTGGACCATCCAAATTTATCATAATACATATTAGGGTCCTGTACTATAATACCAAATGTTTAAATTGGGCAATTTCCAAAATTTAAGGGGTGGGCCAAGGTACCCCTCCCAAATTTTTAAAGGGGTGCACCAATGTACCCATATCTTATGAAAGATAATAGACTCCTGTATACGCTCATATAACTATATAGGGTAATAACACCTCATCAAAGGGGATAAATTACGTCAAAAACCCCCGAAATTTGAATTTTTGGCAATTTTTTACCCATGAAAGGGAACGACATAGACACCCAATACTGATAGAGGTACATACTATGGGCCTAGGCTACCACACCAAATTTTTAGATTTGGCAATTTCCAAAATTTAAGGGGTGGGCCAAGGTACTCTTCCCAAATTTTTCAAGGGGTGCACCAATGTACCCATGTCTTATGATAGATAATGGACCCCTATACATGACCATATAACTATATAAGGTAATAGGACCTCATCCAAGGAGATAAATTAGGTCGAAAACCAAACACGTGGTATAACGTATTGCTTACGTTTATATTTTGGCAATTTTGTACCCCTAGAAGGAAACAAGGTGGACCGCCCAAATTTATCACGATACATATTAGGGTCCTATACTATAATACCCAATGTTTAAATTGGGCAATTTCCAAAATTTAAGGGGTGGGAGAAGGTACCCCTCCCAAAAATTTAAAGGGGTGCATTAATATACCCATATGTTATGAAAGGTAATGGACCCCTGTATACGCCCATATAACTATATAGGGTAATAACACCTCATCAAAGGGGATAAATTAGGTCAAAAAACCCCGAAATTTGAATTTTTGGCAATTTTTTACCCATGAAAGGGAACGACATAGACACCCAATACTGATAGAGGTACATACTATGGTCCTAGGCTACCATACCAAATTTTTAGATTTGGCAATTTCCAAAATTTAAGGGGGGTGGTCCTAGGTACCCTGCCAAAATTTAGGGGGTGGGCCAAGGTACCCCTGCCAAAATTTAGAGGGGGTGGTCCTAGGTACCCCTCGGTCATTGACCCCGGGCCAAGGTCATTGACCTTTGACCTATGACGTCACAAAAATTTTTGCTGACTCGACGTAATATACGGGGGGGCCTACTACTATAGCTTTTCGGGACAAACCCACAGAAAAATGCCAGAAGTGAATATTTTTAATATTTAGGGGTTCTAAAGAGGGAATGAAGAATTTCCCCATGTTATTTAAATGAACCTTTTTTGACGTATAATCTCATGTTTTAGGTACTTTGAATTGGAATAAAAGCTTGAAATTCGGTATGCTTGTACGTTTTTGTTAGCTTTACCTAAGTGAATCATCAGAAATGAAAATTTCTAACCGTAAAGTGGTTTTATGGGGAAGTGAAAAATCTTTCCAATGTTATTTATATGGGACGTCTTCTATACCCCAAAATGTTTAGGCACTTCAGGCAAGATTAGAATGATTGAAATTTGGCATGATTGTAGCCTTCCAGGACTAACCGACAGAAAAATTGCCAAAAGTAAAAAATTCCAATTTTAGAGTGGTTTTATAGGGAACTGAAAAATCTTTCCATGTTATTTATATGAGACATCTTTTACAGCCCCAAATTATTGAGCACTTCCTGTAGGGTTACAATGATTAAATTTGACATGATTGTGGCTTTTCGGGACAAACCCACAGAAAAATGCCAGAAGTGAATATTTTTAATATTTAGGGGTTCTAAAGAGGGAATGAAGAATTTCCCCATGTTATTTAAATGGACCTTTTTTTGACGTATAATCTCATGTTTTAGGTACTTTGAATTGGAATAAAAGCTTGAAATTCGGTATGCTTGTACGTTTTCGTTAGCTTTACCTAAGTGAATCATCAGAAATGAAAATTTGCAACCGTAGATCGGTTTTATGGAGAACTGAAAAAATGTTTCGCATGTTACTTATGTGGGACGTCTTCTACACCCTAAAATGTTTAGGCACTTCCGGTATGATTAGAATGATGAAATTTGGCATGATTGTAGCCTTTGAGAACTAGCCGTGAAAAAATTGCCAAAAGTGAATATTTTTAATTTTTCAGGGGTCGAAAGGGGATGAAGAAATTCCTATGCTATTTAAATGGGCGTTTTCTTGGGATACAAAATCTTATCTTTCAGATAGTTGAGATAGAAAAAAAAGAAAGTCGGTAGAATTCCGCTCCGCTGCAGCTGCTTTTGTCCCCACTTTGAACTCATATTGCATACACGCCCTTATGACGCTCTGTAGAGGTCTCATTCACTCTGTTCTTACGCAAGTTCACAATGTAACTGAACTATCATAACCAGGTAGTATGCTGCACATACGCAGAACAACAGCTGACCTTCGTCTTATCCTCATTCGCATTCAACTCACGGTGGGAGGTCCAATTGAACACAGACCTCCACAAAAGCGAAAGAACTTTCTTGTTTACCTTTATAAATTAACAGAAATAAAAAAAATCCAACTTTGGTGGGGTTTATTTATAGGAACTATTTTTATATTTCAAAATTATTGGACAATTTCTTTAGGATTACAATGATTAAATTTGGCATGTCAAAGGAAAATTGCCAAAAGTGAATAGTTTTAGTTTTTAGGGGATTTTTGAAACGGGTATTACGGAACGTGTTTGTTACAGTTGCTTTATATTTGTAAAACCTCTGAAAATAAGAATCCAACATCATCATTCATTATATAATAAGTCGATGAATTGTGGTTGACAAAACAAAGGTTGCTATAAAAAAATAAACTGTGAGTTATTAAGCAGAGTATTAAGGAGCAAAGGATGATATATATGAGATTTGGGAATGTTGGGCCGATTTAAGGAAACATTAAGAATAAATGCAGGAACATATGACATGCGAGGCCGTAGGCCGAGCAAATACGGGGGTCTGGGGGCGAAGCCCCCAGCTGGCCAAAGGCTAGTATACGTATATAAAATCAAACCAAACCTAATTCTGAACTAAGAGGTAGGCCTAATGGCATCGATGTCATTCTTAAATATTGAGAAACAGTTAGAAATTCTCCTTTTCTCCATTTAAAAACATTTAAAAAAATGCTTGAAGACATGCCCACTCGTTTCTAATAAGAAGTTTATATACAGGATTTTTCAAAACAACACCGACAACGTTTGGGAGATGATTCCTCACACCAAGATAAGACAAAAAGTAGAGATCAACTTGGGTGCAAAAATGCTTCCTTTTGGAGTTATAGGCTGCCGAAAACTTGAAAAAGAATGTATTTTAATGGTCCATTGCTCCAAAATTGTGGGACCTACCGTAGTCGGATCAAGACCACTTAGGAACTACTACGTGCTCTATTCAAATATCCGTGTTTCAGAATCCTGTGGTATTTCTGCAACAATTTTTATAGAGGTAGTTGGTGAGTACTTCAAGTTACCGGTAGATGGCCGTGCCAAACTCCTACAAAAATTGTTGCGTGAGTAACTTAGGATTCTGAAACATGTATTTTTGGATAGCACACATATTAGTTCCTAAGTGTAATAGCACACATATTAGTTCTTGACCCGACTACGGTAGGTCCGATAGTATTGGAGCTATGGTTCTTTAAAGTTCGTTTATTCATGTTATCGGGAGACTGTAACTCCAAAAGGAAGCATTTGTGTACCCAAGTTGATCTTTACATTTTGTCTTCTCTTGGTGTGAGGAATCATCTCCCAAACGTTGTCGGTGTTGTTTTGAACCACCCTGTATATAAATTCCTTATTAGAAACGAGTGGGCATGTCTTCAAGCATTTTTTAAATGGAGAAAAGGAGAATTTCTAACTGTTTCTCAATATTTAAGAATGACAACGATGTCATAAAAATGTCTTGTTGTCATATTGCTAACTCCAGCAATCAGTAGATTCACGTTTGATGCAGTTTCCGTGATGATCTATCTATTAAAATGCTACAATAGCAATTAAAAGAGCTTTTTTTTTCTGTTTTCCGCAGACGATAACGTCGTCTCTTCGGGAGGGACTTAAGTTTAATTTCAGTGAGAAGTGGAATACATGTATGGGTTATGAGGTTTTCTAACAACAATAATAAAGAAGCTCACTTTATTCATACATATAGGCGAATTATTATTGTTGTTGTAATCATGGCAGGAGACATAAGGGTAAATACACAGAGCCTAAGTAACATCAAAATGAGACTGCAATAATCATAAATTTTACATTAGAAATGAGAACAAATAAACAAGGAAGGAATATTGTGAAATCTGAATAGTCGTAAGGTTATGATGATGAGATGAAGTGCATGGACGCCACAGTTCACAGGGCAGTGTTAGTAGTCACAAATGTGGTTATCTTCTGTGTTGGGGCTACTCAACACTGATGAACGACATGGGGAAGCCCTTGTTAGAATGAGAGTCACTGTGCAAGCGATGGATAAACGTGATGATTGAATTCTGGTGGATGATATGATTGAAAGAAATGTTGATCCGGATGCTTTGGATGTTTCTGACTATAGATTGTAAGTAGATGCTGTAAAGGTGTATAAGCATACTTAGGAGGAGTGGAAAGACTGGCATCAATGTGTATGGTTTCCAGGAGGGTGTGATGCTGAGTTGTCCATTTTTTTTATCTATGAACCTAGAGCGGAGATCTTCAAGATGTCGAGTGATATGTGGAAAGGTCAGCTTATCGTACAAAAGGCGAATAGGGCTAGGCAAGGTGATGCGGTAGGCTAGACGTAATACATGACGTTCGATGATAAGAAGCCGCTTATAAAATTCATCTCCAGCGCTAATCCAGGCAGTGTGGCCATGTGTGAGACACGAACGGAAAAACGCTTTATACGTTTTTAACAATGTGTCAGCATGTAAGTCCTAGGTGGTACCGACCAGGCGCTTCAATAGATTTAAGCGGTTTTGGGCCTTCTCTTTGATTGAAAGGTGAGGTTTCCAGGTTAATTTAGCATCAAAGATCACTCCCAGATATTTAGCGGTAGTACTTGCATGGAAGGGCACACCTTGGACTTGAATATTAAGCAGAGATAGATTACGTCTCACTCGACTACGCCTCTTATGCGGAAGGATGACTAACGCCTGAGTTTTGTCACAGTTAAATTTTAATTGCCACCGACTACACCAGTTGCTGAAAGCATCAATGGCCCGTTGTAAATGGAAATGAAATAAAACCTTTGAGTTTTAAGTCCCACAGTTATGCCGATTAGGCTAAAGGAGACGGTGATGATGAGTAATGAATGAAATGGTGGAATGAAGAAAGTGGGAGGAAACGGGAGAACCCCGAGAAAACCCACGCACACGGTGTTTGTCCACCACAAGGTTCACTTGGCGGGGGCTGGGATCGAACCCGGGACCCCAAGCACCAGAGGTTAACGCTCTACCACTGAGCCACCGCGGCCCCCCGTTGTAAATGAGTATTGATTTGATGCATGGTTTGACAGCAAGCGAGCAGCGCTGTATCATCCGCTGTAAATCGGTTCTGGCATAACAGATAGATCACTAACAAATAGAATATATAATAAAGGCGATAAAGCTGAACTTTGTGGGACGCCAGTGCAAGGAAAGATTGGAAAGGATAGACTGTTATTTATTGAAATATAAGCAAGACAGTTGGTGAGAAAATGATATACCATCCGAAGATAGGCCGCAGGAAGACGAAAAAATGTAATTTATAGATAAGACCATTGTGCCACACTCGGTCAAACGCATTTTCTAAGTCGAAGAGAAGTAAGCAGGAAGATCCTGTTTTATTATAATGATTCGTGAGCTGAATTGGCCTGTATGATGCTGGATCTGACTTTTCTTTATGTGGCTTAAGAAACATGAGTACCTTGGAAATCTTCCAATCGGGTGGGTAATAGCCGGTTCGGAGAACGAAAGTATACACCGACGCCAAAATGTGGAATAAAAGAGCTGGACCTTCCTTAATGTGACAGTAAGTGATACGATCGAAGCCAGGCGCAGTGTTCTTTTTGTGGCGTAGGACTTCGGTAATGTCTAATGGAGTTATAGGTACTGTCAAAGGATTCTGATCGTCCAGAGTATGATCCATATTTATTCTTAGGTACCCGTTATGAGGGTTGCTGTACTTCACAACACGTTGACAGAGATTGGACCTGTCTCGAAGCGGGACTTCTGGTGTAAAGGTGGTTTGAAGAATCCGGGCAAAAGCATTAGCTTTCTTTGTATCTGTGGTCAAGGCAATATTGTTCTCAACTAGCGGATAGTGAGGTGCACTGGTTTTCCCAATAAGACGATTGAAATGTTTCCAGTAACGTGTTGGATGACTTTCTGTGGCTAAAGTGTTGACAGTTCTGATCCAGTTACGTTTCTTATACGATCGGATGTAATTTTGCACCATACCAAGATATTGGCAATGGAGACGTAGGGTGACAGCATCACGAGTGCGTAGGTACTCCTTGTATGCAGTCCGGGCTAAGAAAATGAATGAGAGGTACTGAAGGGGTAATTTAGGCCTGTAGAGATTTCTGGTGGTAACAGGAATGGAGAGTGCACTGGTGGTTTGAATGCTCGTAGTGAGTTGGCCTAGCGTAGCGTCAAATGATGGGATATCGTTTGGAAGTGGAACATCAGCTAGCATATCCGTTAATTCCTTTCGGTATCCTATCCAATTAGCTCGGTCAAAATTTGGCTGGGTACAAAGAGCTTCCGATTGTGGTTTCTTGGCGCTAGGAAAGTGCAAGTCTACTTTGATAGGATCATGATCACTACCTATTGAATCAAGAACAGTGATCTCGAGATACGGCATGATACTAGAAGACGCAATGACCACATCAGGAGTGATATTTGAAGATGGACGGGTTGTTCTAGGTATAGCGCAAATTTCGCTATTCGTATGCGAGTTGATAAAATTACAAAATTCACGTTTCTCAGCATCACTTCTGCTGTGGTAGTTGATATCAGCCATGATAATATAATAGCGGAAGGTAGTATCCAGATAAGTGAAGAAGCAAGTTGGTATGCGAACATGGGGACGAATATATATGGTAGCTACAGTGATTGGTCTGGCTTTAAAGTAAATAGTAACGCTATTATGTTACGGAAGAGGTTCGGAAAAGTTATAAGTAATAATTCGACTTGGTAGGTTATGTTGGGTCCCTATAGCCGTTCCCCCGTTTGCTCGTTGCCCTGGAGAGCCATCGTGGCGGGTGAAATCATAACCTGGAAAATAGACAGAGTGCTTCGGTGTCAGGAAAGTCTCATTCAATAGAAAACTATGTACCTGATGTTCACGTAAAAGAGCAGTAAGAAGATCTTTCCTGGTACATAACAACTGGATATTTAGGTAGAGTAACGTTATAAGAAGGCTCTTATCCATGATGAAAAACGATTAAACTTGGGTTGTGACGGGATTGATTTGAAAATGGACAGTCTGACCGGAATAAGTCGCCTTGACATCGTGGTGATATAACACTTTGGTCGCATGAATGCCTTGAGCAACAATGTGGGTTCGCAAGAACGGATGGATATTTTGAAGCGTGAGACTGAAAAAGCGAATCATATCCTCAACAGTAATTGGTTCACGTAGAGAATTATGTGGGGGCACTGGAGCATCGGGAGTGCGTAAAGGCACAACTGGTTCCGGTTTCGTAGGCTCCGCTGGAGGTTTGGATTTGCACTTATGGCTGTAAGTAGGGTGCTTTTCGTTACAGGTATTACATTGTGGCGGTGCTGTTCCATTAGGACAATCTTTAGTGAGGTGAGTTTGACCACAGTAGCCGCACTTGGAATTGTTAGGACAGTTAGCTGTCAGGTGTTGATTATAAACTTGGTACTTTTCACAACGGATCGGGAGTGGCGGAGGTGTACGAGAAGGCTCTACCTTATGACGGCGTTTGAAAATGTAGGCTCCATGCTGTAGCAAGTCATCAATGGCCTGTTGTTCGCTGGTCATAACGCGAACTAAGTAAGTAGCGCCTGTATTGTTGCGGATTCGAATGCATTTTTGAATGCTGACCCCTTCAGCTGTAACCTCTTCGACCTCAGTGTCTGTTATCTCGGGATCGACACCCTTGATGACCACAGATAATAATGGGGGTTTCCTTGGTGGTGGAGCTTGGGCCTGACGTTTTGGTTGCAGAACAGAAATGTTTGCGTTTTTGCCAAAAATTTCGAAGGAGGCCTTGTTACGTACATGGCGATGAAAATCTGGATTTGTCGATTTCAGTATGACGACATTGTTCGTGAAGCGAATTTCGGCTATTTCCAGGCGTGGAACGTATTTGACTAGTTGTTGGAAAATATGTTTCGAATTTTTGAATTTGGTGTCAAAATTAGTTAGAAGAAAATTGTAGATCGGAGTAGTCGAAGACTGAGGAGGAGCGGTTGGTTCACTAACAGATGGTTGCGTGTCCATAATCAGATCCTGTTCGTCATCGGCAAGATTGGCTGTCTCAGGAGCAGACCCAGAACGGGGGCGCTTGTCAACAGATTGATCCGAGTTGTCCAATTCCCGCCTAGTGCGCCAACGCTGATCCCTCGGCTGGGGGACCACGGGTGATAGCCTGTGCAGCGGGTCAACGGCCCTACAAAAGTGATGGAGGCGTATGCAAAGGTACAGGTGATGATCGGATCCCGCTAGCAACAAATGAGATGAGATGAAAACAAAAATATAGGTTTTAACCCTCCAAAAGGCGTAAAATCCTTTTGTCGACCCTGTAAAAAGCGTACTTGCACCGATCTCAGAAATACGTGTTGCAATATTTCTTCATCATAAGGTGCAATAACTGCTTTAAGACAGGTTAGGCTTAACCCAAAGTAAGTATAATTAAAAGCGCCTTTTTTTACCATGCAAAACCCGTAGAAGGGAATACCTTCTCTTGGGAGTGAAGTTAATTGTATAGGGAAACTAAGGATAAAGTGGAAGGACAAAGAGGTTTTATTTCATTTATTTGATATCTTTATTTATTCATTATATGAGGATCTTTATTCATCAATTGATTAATAATCGTCATTCAACGTATGTTCATTATTTGTCATTGTGTATGTATGATGGGATGAAAGATGCAGTGCAAGCCAGACGCCACAACACAATGATATTGGTTAGTTAGACAGATGAAGGGTTATCTTCTTGTGCCGGGGCGACTCGGCACATAATGAGGGACAGTATGATGCCCTTGTTATTGCGAATTAAGGCGCAAAAGATGGATAGATGTTGGGTGATAAATCTGGTGGTTGATATGCTAATAGATAGTCGTCTATGTGTTCGTCAGGATGGGAATGAACATACATTGTAATTAAATGCTGAAGGGGTGTAGGTTGTAGACGGGGTGGAACGTCTTGTTCAGCATCTATACATATACTACTGCAAAGGATGGGATGGCCTTACCTCCAGCGAGTAGTGATGTATCTGGTACGCAGTTTTTCCAAATGAAGAAGAAGATGTGGAAACGGAATACGATCATATAGTAGCCGGGTAGGACTAGGCAGTTTGATGCGATATGCCAGGCGTAATGCATGTCTTTCAATTATCTGGAGGCGGGTGTAGAATTTGTTACTGGCATTAAGCCATGCGATGTGTCCATGAAGTATAGATGGTCGTATGAAGACTTTGTAAGTATGTAACACAGTCTCTTGATGAAGGCCCCATGAAGTACCGACTAATCTCTTCAGAAGATATAGTTTATTTTGCGCTAGAGATATGAGATGCTGAAGATGTCAACGCCATGAAAGATGGTCATCAAAGATTACACCCAAATACCTCGCTGTACGTGTGACAGAACTGCGTGTGCCTGCTATGGATGTAAAAGAGATCTATTGCGTCGGACCCCACTGGTACGTCCTGATGGTATGATGACAAGTGCCTGTGTTTTAGTGGAGTTGATTCGGAGTCGCCAAGTATTACACCAGTCACAGAACTTATTTATTGCCTCTTGAAGTATGCTATTGATATGCTGAATAGATTTACCACAGGCAAGGTAAGCAGTATCATCTGCAAAAGTAAAGGCGTGGATAGAGTCAGGAGGAACAGGCAAATCTCGAACATATAATATATATAGGAGTGGCGATAGCGCTGACCCTTGGGGTACACCAGTAAGTGGGAAAATAGGAAAAGATAAAGATGAATTAATGCAGACATATGCTATGCGATTGGTAAGATAGTGATAAATTAATCTGATATATGCGAATGGTAGTCGTAGAAGATGAAGTTTGTAAATTAATCCATCGTGCCAAACTGAATCGAAAGCCTTTTCCAAATCAAATAACAATAAACAGGAAGGTCGGATGCTATTGAAGTGGTTGGTAAGAATAGTGGTAAGCTTGAGTAGATTATCATTGAGACTGTAGTTAGGGCGAAAACCAGTTTGCAGTAGAGGAATGTGATTGTGGAAGAAGTGAGTATGTAGGCGACGAACTAATATGCGTTCAAGTATCTTTCCCAGTGTAGACGTAAGTTGTATTGGGCGGTACGACTCTGCCTTTGTGTTATCCTTATGTGGTTTCAAAAACATTTAAAAGCGCCTGAGCTCCAACCTATAACTTTAGCTTTCAAATCTTTCATTTACAGTTATGTGTAATTTCACGTTTAACAGAGACAAACATTTTAAGTATTTGTACTTTAAATAGTCTAAATTAGTTAACTATATCTTTTTCATAAAGTTTATGATATAAACTTATTGTTCAAAGCCTTTGTATTTTAAAAAGACTTCTCTAAAATCAATGCATGTGAGTTGTGCTTCCATCTTCCGAGTTCTTTTAAACTATATGCTGTGGAAATTTACATGTTTGTGGCCAATCCTTTCGACAATGAGATCTTGGAAACTACAGGTTCTAGAAAGATAACGTTTTCACTGATCAATTGGAAATTTTGCGTAGATTGTCCAGTTCTAATTGAATATTTCAAAAAACATGACCGTTATTTCTTTATTATATTTTTAGGCTACACTGGAAGCGTTGAAATAATAATAACAATAAAAAAACTAAAGCATCATATCTTATGCGTTATACATTCCAACACCACACTGTTGTATATTGAGGTTGTATATGTCTCAAGCGTTTGTTTCATGGCCAAATAGTAATGAAAAAGGAAGGATAACCATTTCTCGAGTCTAAGATAAATCTTTATTTTTTCAGTATTTTGCCCAATGAACACGATATATAACTGACATTATAATTAATTGTATATGTAATGTATTTGCTTATTACATACTGCATGCAAGAAGAAAGGAAAGACTGGTCATACATGAATTAGAAACTCCAACCGGAAGTAGGCTCAAATCTTGCAAACGGTGCGAGATATTGAGAAAAAATTATCGAAAAAATCTGCCCTTTATGATACCCCTTGCCGATGTTTTTATCAAGACGTCTTTCACTTGTGTGTGTAAAGGAACATGTACATATATTGTGAGGAATGAGAAGGAGATTTATGCTCTTATGCGAATGATGCACTGTGTAGAGAGCGCAGGTTTAGCTAGTCTAAATTTAAAATGTTATGTTTATACGTTCGTGGTTGAGAAAAGTTTATATGTTTGTGGCCAATCCTTTTGATAGTGAGTTCTAGGGAACCATAGATTCTAGAAAGATTCCGTTTTCATTGATCGATTGCAAATTCTGTGTAGATTACTCAGTTCTAATTGAATATATTTTTAAAAAAGGCCGTTATTTCTCTACTCTACTTTTTATGGATGCCCTGGAAATATTCTGCATATTAAAGTGTTATGTTTATGTTTGTCTCCACTTCTTTTTGACAATGAGATCTCGAAAGTACAACCGCTACAAACGTGCCGTTTTTTCCAGTCGATTCCAAATTTTATGTAGATTTTCCAGTTCTCATTCAAATTAAAAAAAAAAAGTCTTTATTTTGCTATTCTATATTTTAGATGTCGTTTTGACTCTATTTAATATTGCTCCTAGGACCTTGATACCCTAGTGAAAGGCAACCAGTAGAGAAGCTACGTATAGCTGGTTGATGGACATTTCAGGCGCTTTGCTTTAATCAGAATGACAAAACCTATTACAAGCAGGCAACTTCGAAGGCTTGCGGACCCACAATGAGGCGTACTCGGATATGGAATTATATGAAATATATTTGCATTTGGTATCATCTATCATTTATCCAAGTTTGCCACAAACTCTCTCCAACATTCTATATATTAAAATACTACATTTATATATTTGTCTATGTCAATTCACTCTCTTTGAATGTTCTTTCTGTTGTCCTTTACTTGTGTCCCTAAAGGAACTTGCACATTACTTATGAAACTGAGACAGACGATGGAAAATTCTGCTCCTAAGAGGGAAAATTGAGATCGATTGTATAAGGTCTAAATTTCCTTTTCTTTGTTTAGATAAGTATCCAATGTGATGGTTCGTTTAAGTTGAAGATGTAACATTCGATATATAAACTATGAATGATAAATAAAGGAAATAAATATTATAACGTTTACGAAAATTTCACTTGTTGAAGAGGAAGGGAACAAAATGTACAACTATATGGAAGAATGAAAGCGATTCACCGAAAATTCCGGCCATGTTAATATATGTAGAAACGTGATACTTGGAGAGGAAACTCCTTTTATTGCGATAGAAATGAATAGGATTTTTTTTTTAATGTGTATACTAAGGGAGGTAAAAGTGGAAGGGTGATTCAAATGATTTACCCAGAATAGAGTATCATGTAAGTCAGTGAAGTTAGGGAGATAAAACTCGGTATAAAACTCATTATTAATAATAAATAAGAAGCTTGTCCAGCGTTTTAAAATTAATTTTTAAGACCAAAGAGATATTTTCTATTATTTCCCCTCCGTATTGAAATCAGTGTTTTGTGTTGCTTGTGATCGCATCACAGGAAAATGGCTGAAAATTTCCAAATTGATTTTGGAACATACTTAGTATCTACCTCGAGCTAGGTTTTAACACTACTTTAATTAAGGGACGGTATTAAAAATTAATGAGAGAAATAGAGTGACCATGAGCCCCTCAAGTTAGGAAGACGAAATATGTATATAAACTCTTTATTACAAATATGCGAACACGTAAACCAGTATTTCTCTAAATACTAGAGCTGATATCTCAAATCTGTCATGATTTTATGGTATACGGAATTGTAAAATGTTTGATTTTGAAAAGTTTTACACTAATATTACAAGACTAGTAGTTTTGAGAAATAAGACCCAGTTAGTATCTACAAGCGTATTCTCTCTTTCAACATTCGGTATCCTTTCTTGCTAAAGTGGTTAGATGGGTATTTTCTATGCCCGATGGCACAAACTTAATTTCCTGTTGGTGGGTGTTTGCGTCGGATACGAACCTGTATAGTGGTTTAAATGAAATGAAATGAAATCTAAGTTTAAGTCAGCCGGCTAGGCTAAAGGAGATAGTGATTATGAGAAATGAATGACATGGAGAAAGTGGGAGGAAACGGAGAGCCCCAAGAAAACCCAGGTACACGGTGTTTGTCCACCAAAAAGTTCACTTGGCGCAAGCTGGGATCAAACCAAGGGCCCCATACACCAGAGGTGAACGCTTTACCACTGAGCCCGAATAGTGGTTTAGTCCATTCAAAAAACCTAGGTGCTAGAAAGACATGAAACTCTAGTCAACCAAATTAAAATATCTTTCGGCCAGGGGCGCATCCACGAGGCTCCATTAGATTCGGACCCCCCAAAAAACTTGTTAACTCCACATATATTTGTACACTTTCCCAATAAAAACTATACTTGTTTAACAGGGATATGATTTTGATCTTACACTTCGTCTGTACTCTTTCTCTTATGAAAACAATCTAGTTCTATCATTTTTTTCTGAAGATATAGGTGGAAGTATTATACAATTACTTATCGTATTTTCGAATGCAGAATAATACCCGTTAAATACTACACAGACGTAGTGGCTTGAAGTATTTGACCCTTCCTCCGAAATTTGAATCCCAAGCGACAAAAGTTTCTGGGTGCGCGCTTCTTTCTGGCATACACTATTTGTGTAATATATATATATATATATATATATATATATATATATATATATATATATATATATATAAAAACTTGTCCTTTTCTTTTTTTCTCATCCATAAAACTTTTCGGGGAGAGATTTCTCATTTGGAGCTTATTTGAAATAGCACGATCTCTTCACGGTTGTGTCACACATACTAAAAGTGAGGGATGATAAATAGGAAACGAATAATAAAAGATATAGTAGAATAAATAAATTGGGAGAAATAAGAGAACTGCGAGAAATCCAATACGCTTGCCGTTGTTCACCAAGTGTTCATATTCATATGATCTGGGAACGAATAGGACACCTCTCCCTCCCAACATAGATGAGCATTTCAGTAAGAATCGTCGAGATTCCGGGAAGCATTTTTGTTTGACAATTCAACTTTCCTTCTTCCAAATACAATGAGATGCTAATATGGTGTTTTTTTAAGGAGGGGGAGTGAAGTCGCCGAGTATATTTTCAATTAAAATATAAAAAATGTTCTGAGTAGTTATCTTACTCAAATAATCCTACTGTTATTTACGTATTAAGCGTGGAATTTTAATATCAGCATTACACGTTTACGTTTTTAACTGATAATAATAATAATTGCTTCTTAAATATATTGAAAATTCACGATCACTCAAGTTACTACTGTATCAGTTTGATAAGCTCAGTATTGATTTCGGGTCATTACAAAGAAAAGCACAGCAAAATTATCTCGTTCAGCAGCTCCGAACCGTGTCGTCACGAATCGCGCAACCACGTGCCTATTTGTTTACCAGAGTAAGTTTACGTCCTTGTAGCCTTGACTGATCAGACGGTACTTACCAACTACTACGCAGAATAGCAAGCAACTGTGCACAGTCTATACTAGTCATTGAAAAGCTTGTAAATGTTGAAATAGATAAATGAGAAAAAATCAATTATTGATAAAAATTGCATGAACGACTGACTACTATTAAGTTATTTTCGTGAAACATTGTGTTACATTATATGATTACATTAATTGTTACAAGTATTTCATGTGACTCGGAAGTTGTGTCTGTTTTCGTTCATCCACTGAGTAAGTGAGGAAAGACTGATTGGAGGCGTGTGATTTCTTTGTGGGAGAGGGACTAGGTGGAAGGAAAATAGTGAAGGGAAGTCGAAACTGGAAGGGTTTTTGTTGCATTAATTAATCTCTTAATCAAGTGAAAAAGTAAAGATGTCAGCATCACCAGTTGCACGACAAGCTACTCAAAGCCAGGCTATTCCATCAAGAAGGGTTGTTATTAATGATCCGTCTCAATTGCCTGCTGATTATTCGACTACACCTGGGGGAACTTTGTATTCCACAACACCAGGAGGTAATGTATTACAGATTTGCATTTACTCACATAGTTGCTTTGTTTTGTTAGAAAATATTGGATAATGTTATCAAGGAGGAATTTATATATTTACAGCATTTAAAAATACTTTGTTTACTAGTTAGTGTTTTATCAATATGGTGGAAATGAAGCCATGTGACTTGCTTTTGCGAACAATAACAGAAATGCCTGACAATTGGATGTAAATAAATCCGATTTTGGATATTATAAAATACATATAGACCGATTTTCTAAATGAGGAATAACGGATTTAAATACTTTTTATTGGCATGAAACTAATGTATCCTTAAGTGAAACATGTAAGCAAATCTTAACATGACCATTGACACTGTTTTTGACCTTGCACTTCAAATATTTCTATACCGATAGGTAGGTAGTGATATATGTACTTGAAATATTTGAATGTCTTATTGCCGTATCAAATACATAGTTAATACTTTGTGTGATTTAGTTATATCAGAAGTTCTCGTGTACTTGGCTATAAAGAAAATTAAGTATAAATGAAATTGATTGGTTGATTGAGTAGTGCTATGTCCGTTTTCATAATCGAAATTATATGAGGTGGAACCATTGCTTAATGTGGAATCCGAACTCCCGTACTTAAGAGGTTGCCGGGTAATTACTTTCACCGAAGGCCATGTGCATATTTGATTACGTGAGGTAAAGATATTGTGTTGGGAAGGTTCTAGAATACAGGTCCCCTCCATATAGTTTAGTAGCTAGGTTGGTTCCTTTTTGTACCAAACTTTAATATTTAATTCGGGTTAAGTTTAGAGTTACCCCTCCGCTTTTTATAAAAATCAGGAAAATTTACAGGAGAAATGAGGTAAGAAATGATAATTTTAAGTTTTTATTTGATGTTTAGGAATGTAAGTTCGGCAAGAGAGTTATGTTTAATACGAGAAAAGATATGTGGAAGTTAGTACTATTTGCCGGATGCGGAAGGTTTCAGCAGCATGGTAGTTGTAAAATATGGCGAACAGGTGTAACGGATGCGCAAAAATGATGAAGGAAACCTTTTAATTTATTATGAAGCCCACGGAGTACTGAAGTTAAGTGAAATGCAACAATTTTTAATACTTTAAGCACTGTTTTTGTATGTTGCAAAGTCCAAGGCCACCTTCAGACTGGAGGGGCAACTCTAAACTTAAGCCTTTAATTCACATAGTATTGCCGAGCGAGCGTTAGCGAGTGAAAGCGGGTTAGAGCCCCACGGGGCACGTTGTTTTCTGTCTATTACATCTAAATGGGAAGGGTGACCTGTGTTCTTCAACCTTGCCAGTTAAGTGCAAGTCCATTTTATGTCGATCCGAACAGAACCCAACGAACCATTGCGAGGCTTCTAACTACTACTACTAATACTACGGATCCTAATTTAACGTATGAAACCATAAAACGACCAAATCGGAATAGAATATGGCAAAGAAGTTGGGCCCCCCCAAAGCTAAACGATAGCCCGGTTTGGAGCTGGTGTAGTTTTGTTGCGCCACATTTTAAAAGATTGACAGGTACAATTGAATACTTTGCATGAAAAAACATAATGAACAAATTTCCGCAGGCGACAACTAAATACAGAGTAATATAACTGTAATTGTAAGTTTACAAGTGTAGGGCTACTAGTGTAAAATCTTTACAAGTGCTTCATGATGGATAAAGTGAGTGAGTGCGTGTGTAAAATGCTGTTTTCGGGTAAACTTTACAGTGCATCTTCTATCTGCGCATCGATAAGTAATAATAATAATAATAATAATAATAAATTTTATTGCAGAAACATCTGAGAACATCAGATGTATTACAATCGTCAGAAATAGAAGTTGAAAATTTTGGTTACATATATAACATACCATAATATAAACAAAGATCACTACATAACAGACGCGAATATTTTAACTATCAATTTTGAGTTCAAAAAATTCTTCAACACTATATATACAATTATTAATAAGTAATTTCTGTACTTCTTTTTTAAAAGCTAGAAATGGAAGTTCTCTTAGAGATATAGGTAGAAAATTATAAAATTTAACTGACATATAGTAAAAGGTCTTTTGTGTCTTACTATATTCACATCTAAATAATCCTAAACAGTTCCTGTTTCTAGTTTGATAAGTATGAGAGTACCCTAACTCATTGTAAATATGATTGTTTTCCTTAATGTAAAGCAAACATTGGTATATGAAAATTGCAGGTACTGTCATAATTCCTAATTTAACGAAGCTTGACCTACAATGTGCACGACTAGGGAGACCGAGCATTAATCTTACACATATCTTTTGTATTTTCAATAGGCTTTTAATGGAGGACTGATGACCCCAAAGTATCGTTCCATAACTTAAATGACTGTGAATTTGCGCATAATAAACAGTTTTAAGTACCTTTAAACTTATGCACAATCTCAATTTACGAATAAGATAAAGTCCTTTACTAGCTCTAGATTCCACCTTAAGGATATGGTCGTCCCAGTTCAAATGATTATCAATTAAAAAACCCAAAAAAGAAGCGGAATATTTTTTAAGCTCTGCATTCGAATTTTTGTTATTGTAGGTAAGCACCAAGTCTTTGATCTTATCAGAGTTAATACAAAGCAAGTTGGAAGTACACCAGTCTTTAATAATATCTGAGGTGTTGTTTAATATAGACTGAACTGAGTCTTTTTTTCGTGAGTTAACACAAATATTGAGATCATCAGCAAATAAATAACTATTAACGAAGGGTGAACCGACGTTGTATGGGAGGTCATTGATATAAATAATAAAAAGAATCGGGGCATCTTTAAAAGGGTATAGTGGAGTAGGATAGGGTAGAGTAGAGTAAGATAGGGATAAGTAGGGTAGGGAGGGTTAGCTTAAAGTTAGGGAAGTTTTGACCCAGTTTCATAAAATTAATGGAGTGTAATTTCTCTTTTCTGAGTAGAATGCCCGCTTCAGCTGGTATACGTAAAGTTAACCCCTATTTTCCACCGTCGGTGTAATTCAGCACTGTGTTTTGAGGCTATATTTTATGTTTACAAATGGAGAGTTACTAGTGAAAAAACCATGACAAGTGCTTTTGAAACTCGTATCATTGCTAAAACCGACTTCTTTTCACTATCCTCGCTTATATGTATCTCACCATCGCTTACGCGCCTGCTCCTTTTGGATGCACCCCGGGCTGTCGTGTGGCCCCACTAGCTTCGCCCTGTTTGGACTCTTGGATACCACGTAGCTCAGGCTGATTTATGTTTCTTGCACTAGTTTTTATGCCATCGTAAAGTAATCGTAATTTTTCAGTAAATACTTCTGCTGGCCTCCTTGAATTTTATCTATAGTGAAATAATTATATTTTTTCAACAACTTTTCGAGTGGTGCGCCAAAAGTAAGCCTGCACGGACGGTTTACCAAATTTTTATGAATTTATTACTTTTTTGATTAGGTTAGAGCTGATAATTATTAGGATAGGTTACAATACTTTCATTACCATTCAAAATTTATTTCGATATGCTGTGCACTGGCAGCAGTTACTTATATTTACACTACATTGATCTCACACGCTCACAAAAAGTGTTTCACATTATATTTTACCTTCAAATGTTTTATTTGGTAGAACTGTGTGCTCGAGTGAACCGAAAATGTGCTGTGCTGGCTTAGGTGTTGGGTTAAAGTTCGTTAAGTCCCGCCGTGATTACTTACATCATGGAAAACCAAACAGATCCTAATCGAAACTGAACTAATCTGAACCAGCCTAGCCGCACCGAAACTCACCTAACCCAAAACTATCTGAGATTTGCTTTATAAGCTGGCGGAAGTTAACGGAATTCATGCCTAAGTATCTTCTAAATTCTTGTGGTATGAATCAAGTTTAGATACAGTGAAGAGTTGTTAAAAATAATACGGGTAGAGTCAAGTATTTTAATCACTTCAGGAATATCACAATATGTATAGATTGAGACCAGATCAGCTTATATATTATGGCCATGAAATGGTGTTATATTGCCAAACTTAATCATAGGGCCAGAAATAGGCTTATCTTGTTAATGGATAGCCATTTTCCAAAGTTAGGATTTACGTGAGATAATTTGTTCCATAACGTAGTACTAAGGAGGTAGTAGCCTTACGGATAGGGTTGCCAGATCGCACGTTGTTCCCGTAAGTTTTACGTTATACAATTTTATTTTTCCCATTTTTAAACGATTTCTTCTGCTTTTCAATAAATAAAGGAAGTGATAGACCTGGATTTTTAAAAAAAAAATGTTTCGGGTATTATTTGGTTTCTTCCCTAAATCGCATGGTAAGTCATTACAGTTCGATTAGGTTAGGTTAAATTAGATTAGGATTCCCAGTAATAGTTTACAACGGGTTACTATAAGTCAGTACCGGTTCCGGAGCTGTCGATGAATTTGGAGGAGATACTAAATACCGTCCAATGTTTTTGCAAGTTACTGAGGAAAACAATTAGACTGATTTCTCACGTATTACCATACTATCAACAAAGCATTTCCAATGATGCAACGTAATATTCAGAAAGAATATATAAAAGGTTAAGTTCTTATCTCCTGCCCAACTTCCGCTCCAACCTTATATTTCAGGGTAGTTCGGTGTTAGCTTCTCAGCCCATATTGATCGATCTTGAATTACTGATGTCAGGATCAGAAATTAGTAAAATGTTCTACAAAGAGTTTGAATGTACAAAAAGGGACGTGGGATTGTTAAAGAGATGCAAAGTGTTCATTAAAATGAATAGAATAGTATTTATTAAGTAGAAGGCAACGAAGATTTGTGTAATATACGTGACTAGATGGATTTTAATTTAGCACCGAGGCTATATGACACAAGAAACTACGTAGAATCCCAGTTACATGAGTACCCATCGGAAGTTATAGTATACTGCAAATTGTGCAGTATACTGAATAATCAGTTCCGTTTTTGGCTAAATAGGACTGCTGCAAAATTTATCAATGTGACCCTTTATTATATGCAAGATTGTCTTCAAGCTGTGTGAGATGTAAACTTGGTGTTTTGAGACATTAATGGCTTGTCAAACAGACAATTTTGAAAACCAGTTCTCTGAATTCTTCAACAAGTGCATGGCATGTCTGCAATGTGTTCTTGTGAGTATGGATCAATCGCTTGTGTTCTATAATTTCGTCTCGATCATAATCTTTGAAAATATCTCCCACAGAAGACAAGTTGAGTTTTTTCTGACCATTGCTCGTAGCGTTGCTTTTTGCTTCCAAACTATTCAGTTTTATTGATATTGCAGCTACCAACATCAGTTTCACATGGTGAACTGCACTCACACATACTGAATGTGTTCCAGAAGCACTAATTTCATCACTTTGGTCGTACATCGCAAAATTTCGAAAAGCTGAGTAGATTGCCATATTGCTCACAACAAGCTCTGAACACTACGTTTCAAGTTATAAAGGAACAGACGTTAATTTTTTTTTTTTTTTTTTCACCATTGATTCTTACTGCAATGTATCCTTTTTGGCTGCGCGCAGGCGAGAAAACTCATTATCCTCAAACGAGCTTAGTATATTTTGTTTTCAATTTCTTCATTGAACTGTTTCTTCTTCCTGTTCATAGATGTTGCCAAAATTCCAGCCTCCACTGTTTAAGTTTTTAGCGTCGTTCATCATTCTAATTGAAACAGCAAATTCTTCAGCTGTTTTTGCTATAGTCCAGCTACATGGAATCAGGTCGGAATCTGAATTTTCTATTAATGACAACTCTGAAGTTGAATTTTTAGTTCTTCAATAAAGATGTCCATCTCCTTCCATTTTTGGCACTCGGTTTATAGTTGAACAGTATTAGTTTTGGTCACACCAGCAGTTGCTGCATTTACCTGAATAATGCTGTCCAGGCCTTTCTGACTTGCGCGTAAAGTAATCCGTTGAATCCGTTTTACCAATTCGTTGAAGCTTCAAAAGCTTAGAGGTGACTCCCTAAGAGATGAGAATGAAGTATTTGCTATTAGCAGGCATCATTCATGCCTTCAGTAGATTCTGATTCGTGCTCATCCTGAGGTTCTAAGTGCTTTTGAGTAGTTTCCGTCTACAGTTGGTACAAATTTTCTGTCTTGGCTTGGAAACATTGTTAGTAGCTTCAGCCTATCGAATGTAGAAGTGGTGACCGGTTATAAACCCTTCTTGACTGTATGGTTTTCCTTCGCAAATGGGTTGCTGTAGGTCTTTTGTAGGGGTTGAAATTCGATTAGCAGCAGAGTATAATGATAGGAACAAATTTCGGCATTCATAAAGTCAAGGTCAGACCTGCGTAGTAACCCAGCTGACTCCAAGGTCAGACCTTGTCCACCCGCAACGTTTCTTTCACTGGCTTTAGCTGACTTATATCGGAATAAAATGTTGATGGTTTATGACAATTAGTGCCCCCTACGTTTTCAAAACAGCAGGATACAGGTGTGCCTTGATTCGCAGGAAGCGCAAATAAATATTTAGTAATAGACACTATCTACAACGTTACCACAAGCAAGAAACTTATTATTAGATCACTACAAGATTTTAACGAATATGGGTAGTAGCATAGCCAGTTGATAGGTAGTGTAACGTTTATAAATGTTTTCAATTTGCTTTACAAACCTTCTAACATATTTTAAACTTTCAAACATATTCTAGAACTTTTTAAATGTTAAACCACTGAAAATAAACAATAAGAACACATTCTGCTACAACGACGTTTCTGGAACATTATAGAATGTGTTAAAACATTCTGTCATGTACTGGAATATTATGAAATGTGCTAGAGTATTAGAAAATGTTCTAGCACATTTTATAATTTTCTGGTTCCAGTACATTCTGTATATTACAGAACATTTCAAAATGGTCTAACATTTTGTCAGTGATTGACTTTACAAACCTTTTGATAGATATTTTATTCATTAAGACACAGAGTTCTAAAATTAAATTATATAGCTTCTCTAAAGCTTGAAGCATGCCCTTTCCAACGGGCAAGAGAGGGTATAATTGAGATATTGTTGCCCAAGGATACCCACAAATTCGCACATACTTTTGAATCTAGCTGGACAGTGGCAATTGAATTGAGTCAACACATCGACGCTATACGTGGAGTATGATTCGGGGTTAATGGGGACGTGGAATTCATGCCTCTAAGCTTTGATTGGTTTATTCACGACTTAGTTTTGTTGTGTTCGATATGGGCTCCCTGAATTGGGCAGAAACTCTTGTGCTAGCTTTCAAACGTTATATCTATACTGAAGTATGTGTAAATGGCTAATTAGTAACATATTTTGAATCAGCGTCAGAAGTTGTTCAAGTGTGCAAAAGATCACGTCTTAATGTTTACTACAACTTCCAAAATCACTGGGCGAACTTAACACATTCACACGCAAAGCCCTAGTGAAACCAAAAGAAGACTTTTTTGAGGACCTTACAGCAAAACTCAGAAATCTCAAGTCACAGCACTGTGTGTCTAGAGTATAATTTAGTTTTTTTTTTTTTTTTTTTTTTTTTTTTTCCAGACAAAAATTGGGTCTTCTACGCTATGAATGCATTATCTTAGCTGATTTTTCAGAAAACTTCTCATTCGTCATTCGATATGAGATTCAAACTTTTCACTGGCGAATAAACAGGCAACACGTCAGTCATTTGTTTAGTGATGTAAAGATTAGAAGTCTGTGTATTATCAGTAATTATTTAGAGCATACCTCCACAGCAGTCCACACCTTACAACATCCGATTGAAGATATTAAGGCTTATGTCCAGTTAGTGACACATATCATATACTTCACGGATAGGGCTGCAAGTCACTATACAAATAGGCAAAACATCATCAATTTGTGTAATCATAAAGGCGATTTTACTCTTAAAGAGGAGTGGCACTTTTTTATGTCCTGTCATGAGAAAAATGCTTTGATCGGATAGGAGGGACAAGGCAGATAGTAACCAAAAGGAGTTTACAGATGGTAAGCGGTGATCAGATTTTATCCCCAGAAGATATGTATGGTTATTGTGTGAAAAATATTCCTGGTATATACAGTACATTTGTGTCAGCAGTGAGGAGGTGATCAACCATGAAGCTGAACTGCAGAAGAGATTTGCTACTTGTTTTACCTGTTCCTAAAATACAATTATATCATAAATATGTACACTCATGTCCAAAGTTATTGTCGCATGTCTATCAATATGTTGTAGGAATATAATTTGATAACGAATTCTCCCGGTATTTCTTATAATGTTCTGTATAATAGGCAAAGACATGTATGTGGCAAATTTCATGTCAAAAGAGCAGTAAATAAGAAAAAAAAAAATAAATAAATAAATAAAATAAAATAAATAATAATAATAATAAAGGTTTCTTGTCCATTTAGCAAAATTTTGTTTTACTCATTTTAATTTTCGTGTTTATAATTCTTTTCCTATGGAATTTAGCACAAGTATATATTTCCCGATTATACACATAGTATCAGTATTAAAAATACCTTGCAAAATCATTATCAAATTATATTCTTACAAAAAGACAGTTATAGATATGTGACAATCATTTTGAACATAAGCGTACCTCTCAGTGGCGTAAAAGTTAGATGCTATCGCACTTCAATTTCTACTGACTATCACAAAGTAAATATGAAAAAAGCATCCTTGCAATTCCTTCAAGCAGGTTTCACCGTTGCGTGTATTTATGATGAAACTGATATATTGGAGTTGTTGAAGATGTCAACATCGAACATGATGACGTGAAAGTTCATTTTTATGAACCACCAGAAACACAAACTTCATTCAAACTTTCAAGAAAATTTTAAGGAAGCTTATACCCACTGAGCTTTCAACAGCGACTGGTCAGTGTCACTGTCACTTCCAAGTTTTGTGATGCAATATCCAAACTTTTTGTGAAACACACTGTTTCAATGGTACGTAAACCAGCATTGTTCTTGTATGTTTTACTCAACCCCTGTGTGAGTTATTTATCCACTGCCTATTGATTTTTGACGTCTATACAGTAAACTCTCGGTTATCCGTACTTCTGCCTATGCTTATTTGTAGGCGTAACTTTGTGTTAATAATAAAGGTACTTATAGTTAAATCTGAAACTCCTAATTGTTTGGTATGTAACAGAGTTGGCTGGTTTAAACCAGCTGTAAAAAAATAAAAAAATAAACCAAAAACCGAAAAATGTTCGTAAAGGTGTAAGTGTTCTTAAAATCTTCAGACCTAACTCCCCATTTATAACTCAAAGAGATTATACTACTATAGCAGTTTCTGCTTTTTAAAATATAAGTTTATAAGTGTTTCTTCTGTGATTTTTTTTTATATAGTTTGTTATTATTGTTATGCAATTACAATCAAAGAAAAATTCTAAATATTGTTTCGTTTTAATAATGTTGACTATTGATAAATTATATAGAAATACCGTACTTTTTTGGGGGGAGGGGTCGTACAAACCCCACGAGAGGCATTTATTGAAATCAGAAGTATCTTTGATAGTATTTATGTATAAATGGGTCAGAGCCAAAATGGACTCAAATAATTCGTATCATTATTCACTTTTCTTGCTGACATGCAAATTACGTCGTTGTAGTTCTTCAACTTGTACTAATAAAACTTGTTGTGAACAAACTTGGACTATTACAGTATTTTGAAATTGTCCATATGTAATTCTTTATAATGGTTTCAATTGTGCAGCTGTTTATCTTGTCCTTCTGAAATGACTCTTGACAATTATATTAACAAATATGTAAAGATCAGTACAACGTATTTTTATTATGAGTCCTTCGTGAGTCGGCAGACGTATCGCATTTGTGGCCAATTAGTCCCGGTTTCGAGTTCAGGAAGAGGACAATTTATCTCGGATGTAAGGCGAGAAGAGATTTGGATTCCGCTTTAAGGTTATGTGGCCCTTTCCAACATAACCCGGTATTTTACATAATAACGCCAAGGCAAAACAAACTTATTTCTGTCCATATGTGATATAAATGCATAGAGCAAATTATTTAAACCAAAAAGCTGTTTTTTTTTTTTTTTTTTCAATAAAAACCATGGTTTTTGCCAACCCTGGTATGTAATAATACCATACAGACCTGATAGGAATTGTATATTTTTATCAAGTCTCCCACCAGAAATATATACATGTGAAGTACGCATGTTTTTCATCTTTCTGCATTTTTAATAATTTCTACAAAACAAGGGGAACACGTCTAAGGGTTGAAACTTAGTGAATGAGCACTTCTATATCAGACTTCTTTATCCAGAAAAGCTCATCTTGTAAAACTTGTCTGCTTAACTCCGAACTTGTAACAACAGTGAGCTACTTTTGCAAACCTACTTTTCACCCTGCTATATAATTCATGGACGATAACTGTGAATACATAGTCTTGTAGCGTACAGTTTGCTACCATTTTGATTTTTGTTCCACATCTATAGAACAACTTCGGTTGAGATACTTCCGATTCGGTAACTTCTTACACCACCACCAAATGGCGCATTTTCCAAAACACATATGGCTGATACTCGAAACCTAAAGTTACTAAAATTAAAATAATGGTTATTTTGAACTAACGACATGGTAAGGTAATTGCACATCAAAAATAAGACTTTTTAAAAATTGTCAAACAACTATTTATTCCTTTTCTGGATCACTTGACATGGATTTATAAATAACAATGAAACCAGTTTAAGGTTGGCGTAGCGTAGTCACTAACGCTCTCGCCTTCCATACAAGATGTCTCAGGTTCGATTTCCGCTGGGGACACTCAGTCGAAAAAGTGTAAAGCTTTTTCGGATCAGCGATTCTGAGTGAGGTTTTCCTCATTCATACCAGGATGGTGCCTAATATAATGATCCCCGGCTGCGTCCTTCCTTCTTTCCCCATTCCTTTCTTCTTCCCCAGTTTCCCGGGTAGTGTGATCGCCGAGGGACGTCATCACTCATGTGATGGATTAACATGGCGTAACCCCAGTCTTCCTAAGATTAGAAATTTCATATTATTTTCTAGTTTCGTGATTTGTATGGCTGGCTGGTTGCTATGAACAATTCGTATAGCTTTAACGCTAATGTTTGATTCACAGTCCGGCTCACCTGCGTTTCTTACAGTTTGGTAGAATGTATAATAACCTCACGCCACTATCTAATTAGGAATCTAACAGGGTTCCTACAACCTAGAAAGTCAGGGAAATGAGTTCACGGTCTTGGAAAAGACCTGGTAAAGTACTTTTTGCTTGATTGTTGTAGAATTTTCTTTTAAATCATAGAATTGCATCTGATAATGAATTTTCTTTAGAAAAATAAAAATTTCCATATTTGAATTCTCAGTTGATGAAATTGCTTTTTGTTGTTAAAATTGAGCTCACAAGATTTTCTTGTGAGCCATCGTTCTTTAAAGCACAGGGGGTGGTTGGTGTGTGCTTAAGCTCTCTAAATGGGATTGAGGGCCCTTCCGTGTTTGTTGTATTCTTTCTGCGTTTATTGCTTTCTTTCATTTAGTTTTGTAGTATGCACGTGTATTTTTCCAAAAAATTAGAAAATCATATTGATCAACTATTTCTTAAACATGTTCTGCAAATGTTTACACATTGTGCATGGTCCATTGAAGACTGGCATTGATTCAGTTGGTTAGGAGATACTTTGCATATTGCGATCTTCCTGGTACCTGTTCAATGAGTCACCAGCCCGTAGAGGATTGTTCGTTGAAGTGACAAGATGGTCTTTGTTTCCATTCAAATATTGTGATGTGATATGGCTAGAAAATGTGGAGTATCTTCAAAGAGCACTGCAAATCTGGTACCATGTGGTGAAGTTCCTAAATGAAGCAAAGCTATCAAAATCGGAGTCAGTTACATCATTGAGAAAGGCTGTCAGTGTTTCTTTTCTAAAGTGTAAGCTGGCCTTTTGAAAGCTGTTTTCCGAAGAGTACTAACCTTTTTTCAAAAGTTCCAAACACCAAAGCCAATGACTCCTTATCTTGAGGGTAGTCATCAAATTCTAAGAGATCTTGTGATCCACTATGTGAAATCAGATGTATTGAAAAAATGAGGGCACATCATTCTATCGTATTGATACCAGCAAATCTGACAACCTGATAGCAAGCAAAATTATTGATGTTGGATTTGCAGCAGATCGTCTCTTGCAGGCTTTGGAGATCACTTCTGACGAGACAGAAATGATTTTTGATGTAGTAGCTGAAAGTACCAAGAAACATTACTCCTTATTCTGTAATGTGGGAGTAAAGAAGCGTGAGGAAATCTCAGTTTTGCGGTGAAAAAATAAGGAAACTGAATATTTCCTTCAGGAACTTTCTCATGGGCAAGAAAGATTTCAAACAGCTGTGGCATGTAAAGATCTGCATGATTTTCTGTCACGGTAACGCAACTGTCAAGAAGTGGTTTTTCCATAAATAAGTCTTTTTGTTTATAGAGAACATATTGAGGAACAGTTGTGTCACAGCGTCTGGGTTATGTTTCAAATGCACGAAGACGCTATCAAGAATATCTGTATCGGAAAAAGATCAAGAGGAATGAAAGGGAACAGAAAAAAAACTGCGAACAGGACATTGAATGCAAGGCTCAGGGAATTAGAAGAAGAAACTAAACATATACATCAGGAGAGTAAGGAAGAACAGTGTGTAATTGATCCAGAAATAAAAGAGCTGAAGAAAAAAAAAAAAAGTTCAGCACAGAAAACAATGGTGCAGATTGAAACTGTCAAGATGCTGAACAAGATTGTGTTAAACATTTATTCTTTCTCTCATAGTTATGATATTATGGTATTTGTTGCTGTCCTTATTATATAATCAAAATTTTACTAATACGGAATATATATATAATGAATATGTATAACAATAGTAATCAGCCATTATATCGAAGGAAAATTACCACGTTGGTGAGAAACGGTCGGCTGGAGGGAGAGGACGAGGTCGATTCCATAGAATTTCTATTTAGAGTCAGGGAATCTTTTTGCTCAAAACTTGTAGGAACCCTACTAAGGAGGATTAAATTATCGGTCAATTTGAAGATGGCGATTTTAATAGTGTGTTAATAATATGCAGGCCAAGAAATAATTTGAAATAAAACAGTAGTGTATTTATAAATACGAAAGTTTATGTCCTAAAGTGATTAGTAACATACGTAAGATTTTGTGCTAGTACTTGTAGTGAAGAAAATAAATATAAACGAAGACTTGCTGACATGAAGAGACCCCGAAAAAGTTAACATTTTAAGTTTTAAAAGTCCGTTTTGCGAACATTAAAACTTTCATATATATATATATAAAAAAGCTTTATTGAATTGATGAATTACAGACTTTGACTGAAGCACATAAAGTATGTAATCTTACAGTAAAAGTAGCAAAGGTACATTCATGTAAATGAATTTGTATTCTCTAAAGCAAAATACCCCATATACCATATTTAATGCCTGTCCATCCAACTCGAATGAAAATTTCCCCTTTTCCATTCATATCTTCGAAACGATTTTTTAAAAATTTGCACAGATGAGTATATAGCCTCATATGTATCAAATTTCGTGCCTGTATATCCATCGAATCAAAGAAATAAATAAAAATTAAAACCCACCGATCTCATTTGGTTTGGATTTTGAAAAATTGTCTGCTAAGTGTAAATTCTTAGATGCTACGCTTTCAGATATCTGGTGACAGATTAAGTTTTTGTTGTTGATATCGAATTTGCATACTTGTGCATTTATATTATGGGTTTATTTCAAATTCCTAAACTCATTGATTTCTGACAAGGGAACATTCCGATTTGGTGAATTCAATTGCTGAAAATGATTGCTAGCACTGGATTCAGCACCAAAAGAAACAGAAGAGGAAGAAAGGATGTATAGTGGAGACTGTGTACAGGGTGGGAGATAATTGAATACAAAGTGTGAAGATAGAACCTAGAAAATGTCTAGAAATGACTTGTTAGTTTTGAAACTAGTTGAAGGATTGGGGTCAAATGTTGGATATGAGGAATACATGTAAAGCTCCACTGAATAGGCGTAATCTGAATCAGGGGGAACATCTGAAAAATCGCCATATTGGAATTAGCGCAAGAAGAATGTACGGAAAAGAGGCCGTGATATATGGCTCTTGACGCACACCGTATTTTGAAATCAATAGTGGCCTCTGCATGCATTCCTCATATCCGACATTTGACCTCAATCCCTTTACTCGTTTCAAAATTAACATATCATTTCTATACATTTTCTAGGTTCTATCTTCGCACTTTGCCCTCACTTATCTCCGTCCTGTATGCACTCTGCCACAAAACACCGTCTTTTTCCACTTTTTTAGTGTTAAATCCAGTGCTAGTAATCATTTTCAGCAATTGAGTTCACCAAATCAAAATGTTCTTTGTGAGATCTTATAATGTGTGAGTGAGTGAGTGAGTTTAGTGTTTAAATCCATATTAATCCCCACATCATTGTTAATTATATACACAAAATGAATATTACTTTGAGCTCTTAATTTAAAAGGAAATGAAATTTCTAGTTGTACTTCCACGGTCATGCCGAGGGCTAAATAAGGCGAATGATTAATGAAATTGAAAGTAAATGAAATAATTGGTGGAATGAAAATGCAGAAGGAAACGCAAAAAGGCTACGGACATAATGTTGTCCTCCACTAACTCATTAACTCACCGTGCCAAGCAAACTCAAAAATTGTACGTACAACTTACGGTATACCGGTAATTGATTGAAATTTACTTTAAAAAGCGAATGCTAATTTCAGTTTCCTCTGTTTCTGTCTTTTCCCCTTCGTTTTGTCAGTCACTCAGATTTTTTTGAACAACCTTCTGACAGAGGGTATTGCAATGAAAACTCGAAAAATTTGTGTTTGATATCACTGAAATCAGGCCATACGATGTCTGACTAGCACGGGAATAGGTGATTATATATATATATATATATCAACCTGGGTGTGCACAAATGCTTCCTTTCGGAGTTCAGGCTGCCGAAAACATGAAAAACTGAATTTTAAAGGTCCATAGCTCCAAAACTATGGGATCTACCGCAGTTGGGTCAAGACTTTACGTAGGAACTAGCATGTGCCCTGGTGCCTCTAGTGGTATCATGTGATAAGCCCATTACTGATGTAGTAAAGAAAAGAGACAGTATGTAATATCTGAGTGTAAAATTTAAGTTGTGGTATGTTCCGTTCTCTCTATTACAAGATTTTATCGCTTTTTCCGAAACAGTAAGATTTCTTCTTTGGATGTAGAAGACAAAAATAGAGCAAATACTTTAAAAGAAATTTCAATTCGATTGTTCTGTAAAAGCCATCAAGTTACAAATGCATAAGAGGACTGAGATTCATAAATACCAATGGTTAAAATAACAAAATATCTGAATGTTTTTTCTGAAAGACGTGAATTGTCTTCTACTTGTTCCGTAGAAAAATAAACACTTAGTGGGAAAAGTCCGTAAATAATTGAGAATCCATAAAGGAAATCGGTGTTAAGTTTTCAATTATTAATTTGTGATTTTATTAAGTGATCCTACAAATTAAATGGTGAGAAAGATCGTTGGATCTGAATGTCAGTCTCCTTTCTCATTGGGAACTTACTGTATTATGATCTTAGCACGAAAAAGTAATTAAATGAATGATAAAAACCTGTTCCATAAATTATTGTATCATTCCGAGTTTTCATATTGGATCTCCACGATGGGTGTACTAATTTAATTTCAAGAACAGAATAAATAATAGAGAAACTGTGAGGAACGTTAAACATTAGGGGCGGTATTCAGAGATAATTCGTTAATCGAGGGTTAATCACAGACTAGTTACTGGCATACTAGCTCTTTACTAAGGAGGGTGCACTTTTTGGTATTCAGAGTCTATTTGAGTACAACTAAAAAGTTGATTTGGGTATGATTAACTTATATAATCCCAATGCATCGGGTGAGAAAAAGAAATGTGGCAACTACGGAAAAGTAGATGAGCGCATGCGTAGTCTGTAAAAATGAAAATACATAAAATGCAAAGTACGAAATGTGTCGCACGCTAAACCGTGGGTAAAAAGATTAGCCTCTGCTCTAGATTAATTAGTCACATGTGATTAGCTTCGTCAAATACTACGTCCTAATCAGAGACTCTAACTACAATTTTGATAACCATCCGTTAGTCAACCACGTAATATTGCCTTAATCAGAGCTCAAAACGACTCTGCATAAGGCCCAAGAAGTCTATACAAAGCATAACATAGGAAGGTTTCTATATTAAGTGAAAAATTTATAAATAAATATATAAAGATTTAATGTTTTTTTTCTTTTTCTTTCTTTCTTTCTTTCTTTTCAGGAACACGAATTGTATACGATAGGGCCTTACTAATGCAGTTAAGGAATTCTCCAATTGCTCGTACACCTCCAAAGAATCTTCCAGATCTGTCGTGTGTGAATCTTCCGAAGAAGGAAAACATTCCAAAAGAAAACGGGAATATCATACCAAGTCCTCAGAAACAGAAAGGTGAGTGAACCGTTGAGAGAGGGGAAGTATTTTCATACCAGCCAAGTTAAAATGAAACTTAACGGAGATGTTTCAAACCATTACATAGATACACTAAATATATTGTAATTAATATAACCACCCAATGTATCTGTTCTAAAGCACACCGAAGATGCAAAATCACACGATACCCTCAGAAAAAGAGAAGTAGCAGGATATATATACAGGGTAGCCCATTTTAATCTTTCCACGGAAATACCTCGAAAACGGTTGAACATAAATGAGCCAAACAGAAACTTAAATAGGAAATCCCCTGGGGAAAATCGAATGGTGATGAAATGGAAACAAGGGGCACAGAAATGGAAACAAGGTGCAAGAGATTTTTCATATCTGTCACCGTATTCAAAATAGCCGCCAAGATAGGTTGCCTGTGTCAGTCAAAAGGTCCAGTACCACTAATGTGAAAACAGTTGAACATAAATGAACCAAACCAAAACTCAAATAGGAAATTAATGGGGCAAATCGAATGGCGTTTCAGACAAACCATACCTATTGCAAGTAAAACTGGGGTTCTCATTTGAGATTTTACCATTCATTCCCGCTTTACCCAGTTACGGAGGGAGATCGAAAAGATAATTTTTCTAAGAATTACATTTCCTCTTTTCCATTATGTCAATTATACTTTAATAATCTTTTTCTCCGTTGCATTATTCTCGATAAGTGGAATGATAAATAGCATCTGTGATTTCCTATACGAGTTTTTGTTCTGTTCATTTGTCTTTAACCGTTTTCATATTAGTGGTACAGAACATTTTATCTGATACAGGTACCATGTCTTGGTGGTTATTGTGAAAACGGTGACCTATATGAATAATCTTTTGCAATATCGCTCTTTAGTTTTTAAAGATATGTCGAACGATGTATTACTCACCCCATGTTTCCATATACAATTTTGAAATCGGGCCCTGGGCTCCCGTGAAGGGTGGCCCTGGGATCCACCGTGGCAATATCAATCAATGTGCCTCATCACATTTTCTATTTGAGTTTTTGTTTGGTTTATTTATGTTCAACCGTTTTTATATTAGGGTACTGGACGTTTTATCTGATACAGGCATCATGTCTTGGCAGCCATCTTCAATGCGGTGACCGATATGAAAAATCTTTTGCCACAACGCTTTTTAGTTTTTAAAGATCTATTGAACGAGGTATCACTTGCCTCATGTTTCCATTTAAAATTTTAAAGTTAGACCCCGGGCCCCCATGAAGGACGGCCCTAGGAGGCACCGTAACACCAGCATTCGGTGTGCCCCATAGCATTCCGTATTTGAGTTTTGGTTTGGTTCATTTATGTTCAACCGTTTTCGAGATATTTCCGCGGAAAGATTAAAATGGACCACTCTGTGTATATATATATATATATATATATATATATATATATATATATATAGTACTAGCACAATTATGGATTTTTGAAAAAAAAATCTACATAAACAACATTTAAACAAACAAATAATAATGCAAATCAATTTTATTCACAAATAGTGAGTACGTCAATAGTAAACAACTATTTTAATATTTACTTTGTCCACCCTTTGCATTAACAAGTGCTTTAACACGTCTGGGCATTCCAGTGATCAACTTTCTGCCTTGAATGAAACCATACTTTGATAAGACGTTGTATGAGTTCTGTTTTGATCGTTATGGGAACATGTATTTCATCTTTCAATACAGACCATAAACTCTCAATCGGATTCATATCCGGGGAATTTCCAGGCCATGAGAGCACTTCTACACCATTTTCTTCAAACCAGGTGTTCACTGACCTTGCCGTGTGACACGGGGCAGAGTCCTGTTGAAAAATCAAAAGTCTATCCGCAAACCAGTCCCTTGTTTGAGGTAGCAAACGTCTTTGTAGTACTTCTATGTACTTATACTGGTCCATGGTGCCATCAACAATCTTCAAACAACTTGTTCCATGCACAGAAATGGCTCCCCCAGACCATGACCTTCTGAGGGAATTTTACAGTCTTTTTTAAACATTCTTGTGTAAATTGCTCACCTGATCGCCTTCTTACAGTCTGCACACGATCGTCAAGCACTGCAATGGTAGACTCGTCAGAAAACACATTCTGCAACAATACAGAACACAAAATAAGGCGTGGAACAGCTGAAGAAAGTGATTGAAGCAATTGAATAACGAGTAGACTTAATGACGTAGAAGTCTGCAAGGCTTAAAATTGAAAGTAAAGTTTAATATTTTGCACAATTTTAATCATTTGTATTATTAACGTTTTACATGAATATTTTAATCCCTTACCTTCTCCCATTGCTCAGATGTCCAGTCAACGTGAGCCTCTGCCCAGGCCTTACGAGCCTGTTTCATCGTGTCAGTAAGGCGATGCTTTTTTCTGGGACGATATGCTTTTAGTCCACCTTCCAATAGTCTCTTATTTACTGTTCTGCGAGCAATGGTAATGCCCTCTGCTGCAAGTTGGTTGGAAATCATTGTGTAAGATGCTCTTCTCTTGTTAATTGCTATTTTAATTAATTTTCTGTTCATTCTCGGTGTTGTTTTCTTGGGTCTATCAGATTTTCCAACCCTATTTGATGCCAAACTGTGGCTATATTCTAATTTCTTCTTGATATTACTGACGGTTTGAGTTGAAAGTTTAAGCTTCTTCGCACACTGAGGACGGATTTTTATAGGAAAATAGTGTCCCACAAGTTAGTGTTGTTAGTGTGACATTGTTGCTGGTACTGTCAACGGTGTTTTATCAAAGATCCAGGTTCCTATCTATAATTTACTGTATGTCGACGATTTACTTATTGTCACTTTCGGTAACTTCGTGGTTTTATTCAACAGATTCAACTTACATTTATTCATATTCACTGGTTGAATGAAATAATCTTTCGGTTTTCTGCTGAGGAAACTCAGTGTGTACACTTTTTTTCCGCCAACGAACTTACACGTTCTTGATCCGAACTTGTTATTTGGTAATAATCGACTTTCGTTTATTAACACAGTCAGTTTTCCGAGCTTGATATATCGAGCAAAGAAACCTGCAACATGAGCATGTAAGTTTATTGTGAAACGACAAAGTCTTTTGCTCCAAAGTAAGTGTGCACGAGAAGACGCCGAGGTTTCTCCAGGCGTGATTCGTGCCACGTAGACGTTATGTTGATTCCCTGCGCTGTTAGGCGTAGCTTCACAATAAACTTACATGCTCATGTTGCAGGTTTCTTGCTGTGAACTGTTCAAGGTGAAGATTACGGATTTGGCGCACCTGCGTGAACGCATTTCGGCATCGATACATACATTTACTCCAGCAATGTTGCATCATGTATTCAGGTACACCGCGGAGAGATGGCAGCTCTGCTTATGTACGAAGGGCGGTTATGTCGATTTCTTTGACTTACGGTGTTGTCTTTGATATTGCAAATACTTCATTTGAATTGAAGTGCTACCTCCCAGAAACGGTTAGATTTCTCGAGCACCTTGTATTACTTTTTACAGCTTGATGTGGGCATGACAAAGTTTGAGTGTCTAGAAATGCTGCTGTTTATATCCTGACAACAGTAGGCAATGCAGCCGCTGTTAAACCAATCAGACCGTGTCCCCTACGAACTGTCCCAGAACGTACAGTTTTTCTTTATTTTAAAAGTAAAATAAAGATTTTAGTAAAGGGATTACGAAAGGAAACACGATTGGAATCATACTACAGCTATACGAGTGAGTGATTTCCAAATTTAATACAGACTCCACATGATTGTTCTTCCAATATATCTACAAGTAAATATTCAAACAGAGCATGATCTGTTCATAGACATTCTAGACTCTCTTCAGGAAAACGTGCATACTGACGCTTACAATCTGAAGGTGCAACATGTTTTTGAAACTTGCAAAAAAGTAGCTCTTTGTGAGTGTTTTGTGTCGGTTTTGTGCGAAGAAAGAACGCATTATCAGAAACAATAGACTTCATGCGACAAGTTAGCGACTTTCCTACAAGAATATCAACTCCACTTATTGTTTACTGCCTTCCAAATATGCAGTGTCTTTCATCCTTTTCCATGCATCTTGACGAAAATTAATAATAGTTTGGCTACCAGGTCTCGAATTGGGTCCAAATATGAAATACTGTTAAGACATAGACAATAACACATGAATAAACATGCTTTGATAAGACCAGTCATGTGTAGTTAAGCGTATATATATTACATCAATACACCATAAATATATAAAAAGAAATATACATATTGATAATAAAATGTGTATAATTAACATATTAATACCAAAACAGAATGTGTTTATATTTTGATTGGCAAAATATAGCTGCGCTTTACACCTGGCTTGATTCCGAGCCACGCGAGTTTGTGGTGGAAACTTCGTTTTCGTAGGTTTTGACGGGTTCTCCTTTTTCTTCGCACATTATCATTCCACCATTTAAAAAAAATACTCATTCACTTTTATTAATGATTGTGTCCTTTAGCCTAGAAAGCGTAGCTATGCGACGTAAAAATACAAATTTTATGAAATACCATTCAATTATCAAAGCAATTGAGGAAAAACTACAGAAAGAAGTGAACATTGTGTTATAGGACTTTCTCTCTGAACCTTTATATGTTCGTAAAAATGCGACAAAATAAATAACTGTGTGCCACATTTCTGTATTTGCAAGGTAAATTATTTTCTTACTTTTCTGATTTTTGGGAAATATATATTGCCAGGAGACTGTACCCTAACCAGAAAACATTATTTTTAAAAAAGTGAGCATGTGGAAAAGGATCATATAGCCTCAGGTTCCGCCATGATTTTATGTGGCCATTGTTGTTGCTGCTGATAGTCATGAAGGCAGAAAAAAAAAACTGCTAATATATTACCATCTTTGCAAACCAGATACCTACAGTCAACAGTACGGTATTACATGCGATAATGGAATTATTTATTTATTTATTTAATTGTGAACATTGAATTTCGTGGGACTAGTGCTGTCCCGAGTATTTCAGTTGATAAGAGTGAAACTGTACACAGAATAACCAAAATAAAGAAAATCTTACTTTGCATTCCTTAAATTAGAGGTTAATTCAAACTGTTTCGGTTTTTGCAGAGACCTCTTTTTCCAGTGACTGTTGAATGCTGCTAAATTAGTGACGTGTGGGGATTCCTGTCTTCTAGTAGAACCCCATCAGAAAGAAAAAATAATGAAATCTTTAGTTCACCAAACAGCGTGCTTCTTGTTTGAAAATTTTTATTTGTTCTTCCGGTTCGTTAAGAATTCTACACAGATTTTGTACATTTAAATGCATCTACAGTGAGCAAAATAAGTATTCGTCCGGCCAGAACTGAAATGTTTGTACGAATATAATTTGCATTTAACTCAATAGTAAAAGTAAGAACAAAACACAGATATTTCATTACACTACATTTATATGTACCAAACATAGAAATGAAATTATTTCATGTTCAAAGCATATGAAAACGTACAAATAAAATGAACTAAACATATTTCACGCCAAAAAAAATATTCGTCTACTAAGAAATACTATTCATCTACAGTAGCTTGGGTCGTTGTGCCCCAACTTTTAATACTTTATGGGTTCTTCTTTTCGCCGTATGACCTCCTGCAACCTCCTTGGCATTGATCTAACTAGATTTTCTTTTGTTACGCTGGTAATTTTCCTCCATTTCGACAACAGTGCGTTTTAAAGATCAGTATCATTTGAAATATGATGTTTTCGTATGTTTGTTTCCAGAGAGTGCCATAGATGCTCAATTGGATTTATGTCTAGTGATTGTGGAGGGGTTTCCATCCACTTCGGAGTATTGTATAAGAGCCACAGCTTCGTATTCAACGCAGTGTGTTTCGGGTCGTTATCTTGGATGAATATGTAATCCCCTGCTAGGCCCATCTGCTCAACGCTCATGAGAAGATGTGTCTTCAGGATGTTGATATATGCTGTGTGATCCATTATTCCCAAAATGAAACAATTTTCCAACCCCGTACGCACTCATGCACCCCCACACAAGTACTGAGCCGCCTCTATGCTTCACTGTAGCTGTAAAATTATTTTCCTCAAGTTCACAATTCTTCCTTTATATCAGAACTTGTCCATCTTATTAAAACAAATGAAATGTGCCTTTATCAGTGAAAAAAAGAAAGAAAAAAAAAAAAAACCTTTTCCAGAAGTCGAATATGTCGTTTCTGTGTGATGTTGCATACTCCTGGCCCTTTTTTCTGTTGGTTTGTCTGATATATGGATTTCTGTGGGCTATTCGGGCTCCATATCCAGCTTCATGGAGGACATTTCAATAGTTTGGACTGACACTTTCTTTGGAGACTCCTGTTCGAGCTCCGCAGCTATGAGTGTTGCACTCGCTTCGAATTATTCTTAACTTTACGTCAGGGTGGATTGATTTAAATCAGTCTGATTTAAATCACGATTTTAATAAAGATTTAAATCACGATTTTAATAAAGATTTAAATAACGAGTTTTTAAATAAAAATCGTTGATTTAAATCAAATTCCGAAATAAGTTAATTTAAAGTGAAAATAAGTAGTTTCTGTTCTGTTATTTCGATTATGGAAGATAATAATCATAATACAATGTGACTCAAATGTATGTAAGCACAGTATGAAACGAGTATCATGTAGAGGATGATTAGGGAAAATCCCGTTTTAAACGGGTAACGGATGAATCCTGCTCTCTTCTCTTCGTAACATAGGGTTTTTAAATCGTTAACTATTCCAACGGAGAAATCACCATGGACATTTAAGACAAAAATTCTTTGTGTCCACGTCTATTTGTTTGTTTCCAGATAATAGGGGCGTATTTAGAGGGGCCCGATCCCCTCTCCGAAACAAAAAATAAAAAATAAAACTTTAGGCGAAATTTATGTACTAAATACATAGAAGTTCCTCGGGATCATAATACGGCAAATTTTGGATGCGTTAAAATATCGAATAATACTTTTGATAAAGTGGATTCTTCCAAATATCTAGGATCAGTATTGACAGACGAAAACGATATTTACGAAGAAATTAAGTGTCGACTAAAAGCAGGGAATTCGTGTTATTACTCAGTTCAAAATCTCTTGTTGTCACGAATTCTGTCCAGGAATTTGAAGATTAAAATATATATGCCTGTTGTTCTCAGGGTGTCTACCAAGCAAGCATAATCAAATTCCCTGACAAAATTATAATTTTCCCTGACTCTGTCATTCTTTTTTTCTTAGTGTAACTCATGAAAAGTAACTTATATTTAAATCATGAAAATAAAATCTTTCAGTTTTACGTCCCACGGTTATGCCGGTTAGGCTAAAGAAGACGGTGATGAGGGATGAATGAAATGAACAGAGTGGGAGGAAACGGGAGAACCCCGAGAAAACCCACGACCACGGTGTTTGTCCTCCACAGTCCACACGGCGCGAGCTGGGATCGAACCAGGGACCCCAAGCACCGGAGGTGAACGATTTACCAGTGAGCCACCGCGCCCCCAACTTATATTTAAAGTGAACTAAGTTTTCATCATTGTTTATATGCTTATACAATATTCTACAAGCGTACAAACCAACCAATTCATTTACCTGTAATTTATGACTATTTTAGTGGCTTTCCCTGACCCTGCAAATTCCCTGACTTTCCCTGACTGGTAGACACCCTGGTTCTGTATGGTTGCAAAAAATGGTCGCTTACTATGAGGGAAGAACGTAGACTGAAGGTATTTGAGAACAAGATCCTGAGACAAATATTCAGACCCAAGAGGAACGGGAATGGCGGAAATTTCATAACGAGGAACTACATAATTTATACGGTTTACCATATATCGTTAGGGTCAACAAGTCTAGGAGAGTCAGGTGGGCAGGTCATGTAGCCAGAATGGAAGAAAATAGGAACACTTTCAAATTCTTAACTGGAAGACCAATCGGAAAACGACGATTAGGAAGATCTAGGCGCAGATGGGATGACAATATTAAGATGAATCTCGCAGAAATAGGAATACAAAGTAGTAAGACATTCCTTTTAGTAGAAACTGGTTCCAGCTGGCTAAGGATAGAAGTCAGTGGAGAGTGTTCGTGAACGGCATTGAACCACGGGTTGCGAAATTTATGTACTTTACATATATTTCGTGCCGCTGGTTAGTTGCGATTTTTTTTATAAATATACCTCTGCCAAATATCAGTAACTTTCGTGAAAAGAAAAGTGCATGTTGATAAACGTTGCTGTACGTTTTTTCCTTAATGCTTAAGAAATATTGTTTGGGATTGAAATAGATTAACGATTGGGGATTAATTCAAAATTAAACCAAAATACTTTCACTTAAATGGCATAATTGTCATTTAATATAATATTAATTCCTAATATATTTTCTCCAGTTCGCGACTTGGTTTATACGAGGAGAAAGCTTTGATTTAAATAAAAAAAAAAATCAACAAAAATTATTTTTATTAAAAACATCATGTTTTTTCCCACCCTGCTTTACGTACGATGAGACTTCTATCTTGCTGCGTTAGTTGTGATGGACGCCCAGATCTCGATAGATTCTTGTATGTTTTTGTCTTATGAAATCTTAATGGTGGTAATAGGCTGACCAATCATAGGGATCTATCACTGATCTCACTAAAGGATTTACCCTTACCAAACAATCGTATCATCATTCGTCTTTCCTGTTCACTTGCTTCTATTGATTTCCGGCCCATTTCGTCTTCGACTGGTTGCTTTCTATTCGTTGTTGACTCCAATAGCAGCACACACATACTCTTTGACTACAGTCGGGAGACCCGGGTTCGATTCCCGGCGGGAGCTCATGTGGTTCGGATTCCACGTTAATCAGTAGGTCCACGTCTCATATAGCCTCGCTGCTGAAAGGGACGCTAAACTAAAAACCAACCAACTCTTTGACTACAGTTCACCAATTGACACAAGCGCTCGCAGCTATACTACCCAAAGACACGCGTTATGAAGAATGTTTTGCTTCAGGTATAGATACAAGACGAATACTTTTTTGGCAATAAATGTGACGTCTCTCTTCTTTATTGTAATCTTTGTTTCTTCCTTTATTTTATCCTGGGAAATATAGACGAACCTATGAGCGTATTGTTGTGCGATAGTCTTCTTTCCTTTAATATATGAGACGATTTATATTGTGCGCGCTTTGAGACGTATACTTTTTTTGCTCACTGTATATATCTTCAATAGGTAGAAAAGTAAATTGATGTAATCAAGATTTTTTTTTTCTTTTTTTTTAACGAACAGGAACGATATGTAATGACCTACAAACCATGAGAATACTTTCCAATTTTGTAACAGATTTTGTCCAGAGGCCATTTTGAGAATTGAAGACTTCATTCTACTAGAAGGCAGGACTTCACACACTTGTTACAAATTTAGCACCATTCAGTAGTTATTGAAAAAAGAGCAATTATATACAGAATAATTGACACGATTTCTGTTCAGGTTTGAATATTTTTAACAAAAGTAAAATGGAGGACAGCCAGCGTGTTTTTACTGTAAAGAGTGCTTTATGAAACGTGACTAGTTTGTTTGCTAGAAAATATTGTTATGATTTCATATTTTTGTGACATTACGTTGTTTCTATTTTCAGAACCAGGTGAAGATCAAGAACAGTTTCAATTGGAAATCTAAGTGCCGAATTTTGTACGAGGACGGAGCGTTATATAGCCGCCTATGTTCCATGCGTCTATGAGCCACACAAACATAGAATATGTTTATACTGCCAATTATGTACTTTTAATATAATGAAATGTGTGGTGATTTTGTTGTTACATGTTGTTCACCAGTCACATGAACTTTGCAGTTGTAGGATTATTAAAATTACAGATTTTTTTTTTTTTTTTTTAAATCAAGGAAGAGAATGCATGCCTTAATACTTTGCATTCAACTGTGGTGAGGGCAATGAATGTCTGAGTCGTTTTTTGTAGTCATTTTACTCATTGTTTTTTTAATGTGTAAGAGTTTTTCGATTGGATTTATTTGAGTTGTACGGTAGAAGCGATGGATGTTTTATATTGCTCAATTGGATCTCTTGAGATCCGATATAAAGTCAAAGGATTCTTAAAAGTGATCCTTCAGCATACGAATTAGAACTGATATTGTAATACAACATTAGGGACTTCCATTAATTGATAATTTACGAACCTTACTGGTTGTGGGATTTCTATTGTAGAATAGCAGAACCAATTTCTGCCTTGTATTGGGATATTTGACTGATCACTTTTTTTTAGTTCCTATTTCAATGTGTAACATAGCTTGAGCTATTCAGATAGTACTTGAAATGGTTCTGTTAGTACTTGTGATTTGTTTGTGCCAGTATATTGAATGAAATCCATGCTCTCTTGCTAGTAGTTCAGTTAATAGTTAATGAAAGTAAGTTGAAATACAGAAACATGGTAAATTGTTGCATCGCTTTTAATATTTGTACATAATTTCGAAATGAATTAGATCGTATACACATTTTCATCTGCATTTTTCTGACATTTGTCATACATTCCTTCTGTTTGTTACTGTCAATTCATGTGCTGTTCACATTGTATTTTGAACGGCAGAGAATTGGAATTTCTGAAATGCGATTAGTTAACCATAACTCAAGATTTCTGTTACAATATTGTTTAGCTAAATCGTAGGTTTTATGCAATACATAATATTCTGTAAATTTCATACTTTCGAAAGAATAGTACAATGGAATATTTCTTTGTATAGGGAGAGCAGTGTTATTACAGTCCTCTAACAAAAGGATTTTAAGTACTTTTAATGTGTGAATGATGCTAAATATAACTCATAATTCTGCATCTCGAATATGAAGTGCAGTAATGGTTTTTAAAAAATAATGTTTATTTTTTGACACTTGATTATTATGTTATACATGGATATTAATCCTTCACACTGCTTTTATTTGTTGATATTTTTGTTGCCCTTACTTGAGATTTGGTTGGAGATCTGTGGCAAGTTCAGTGTTTTTTCAAGAGAAAAACTGGTGGCTGTTTCTCCGTGGGAAAGTTTTATTGATAGTGTAATATCACGACGAATTTAACTTCTAAAACGATATCAACAAGAAAAACTATTTCTTGCTGTCAAGTTGAGTATTATTTGTAACATAATGTGAGATGTTATCAAATATATATATAGATATATATATATTACATTTTCAAGTCTTCCTAGTTGTTTTATTTCTCGTAGATTGTCTAATTCATTTTTTAAGACTAATGTTGTGCTATAGCAGTTCTAAAATTCGGCTTCCAAAGTCAGTGTTACACGCTAAATGTTTACGAGTGTCATTATTAACTGAATTCTAGAAAACTGTGTTCTGTATTCAACGTTTGTGTATGTATGTAAATACAATAGTTATGAAAAGTAATTGGACGTTATGAAAAGTAAAAGTATTCTGACACATACTCGAGAAACACATGAGTTAGTACCTCGTAGACTCACCACGGACCGTAATCGTAACAGTCACTGAATGATGTTAACTTTTCATTGGATATTGAAGGACTGTAGATTCTGTTTTATTTATCGTGTATTATGAAAGTTGGCCACAAATGTTTAAAAGCCTCGGCTTATATTGATCTGGCATTCCAAGTTATCCTGTATGTATTCGATAGGATTTTGGCCGTATCTGGTGCGACCGCTGTTCCCTAGTTAAGGAAGAAACATCTTGTAAAATTTGCTGAATTTGGAAGAATGTCGTTATCCATGATATAGAAGGTTTCTGCTGTTATTGTGCCGTGTAACCTTGCCACTCATATCTCCATTGACTGCCAATCAATCATTGTCCCATTCTAGTGATCGGATACTATATCAGTACTAGCACTCTTACACCATATTTTCACTGGCACCATGTTTTTATAGTCGTTACAATACACTTTGGCAGCAGGTATCCTGGAAGATGCCGCATCCACACTCATTCATCAGAATGGAGAAGTATAAATCTTGATTCATCACTTTAAAGAGGTAATTCCCATTGCCTTGTTTAGCGATGCTGTAAAACACTAGCTCGTTCGTTCAAGATTCGTTGGTTGAATCAAGATTAGCGTCCCTTTCCAACACCAGGACTATATGAGACGTGAACAAAATACTAGTGGGGACAATTTTTGATTGGATGCCGTTATATAGGATTTATGCACAGTGGCTGTGTGAAAATGTCCGATTCGATTTTTCCAGACCCAACGTTATAATATTTTCTTTTTTTTTTTTTTATTTATTTATTTTTTTTTCAGGCTATATTTCTTGGGTCGTGCAATACAGGTAGCATTCCTCCAATACTACAACATCTTACATTTCCTGACAATAAGGACCATTGCCAGTATATCGAACATTTTTCATCCAACAGTGACATTTCTTATTTAAAGTTAGTAAACTCTACACTGTGAGACATTATATTCTGAACTGTATATTTCCATGTCTTGAACGACGTTGTGATGTAGAGATCACATGCCTTACTGAAATGGATCCATTCTATGGGAAAGTGTCCAGGTTTGTTGTTGGTAGTTTGTATGTCTGCGATTTCTCTAGAACCACTAAGTCAGTTTTGAGAACACTTTTAATAATTCTTCAGAAAAACCCAGCGTTTGAATGTAACATTTAAATAAAATTTTTCTTTGTTGGTGTTATTTCAATCAACATGTATTCAATGAAGTGTGAATATATACGTAATTACATTGATATATGCTACAATAGAGATATAAGAGTGCGAGGGATTTCCTGATGCAAGCAAGAAAAATTCTGATCACATCTTCATCAATGGTTGAATAGCCATTCGTGCGGTGTGGTGAATTTCGGTTGTCTACATAAGGGGTCTCAAGTTAATAAGCCAGTATTTTCATCTTGTACGCTAGTGTTGTCAACGGCTCGGCTCACGGCTCAGTCACCGGCTTGTATATATTTGTACTATTATTTAATTAGTTTCTTGAATGATACTTACAACAGAGATCCAACTAGTGCCCACTGATTTAAGAGATTGATTAACAAATCAGTTATTACAAACTCAAATACAAAACATTTTGTTTGTCTTCACGTAATCCAACTTCGAAAATTGGGCTTTTGTTTTAACATTTCGTAGCACGTAGTTATCAACTTTAGTGTTGTCAACAGCTCGAGCGGCTCGGCTCACGGCTCAGTCACCACCGAGCCGAGAAAACAGCTCACCCCAGCCGAGCCGAACCGAGCCGGTGGCTCACCTGAGCCGAGCCGGTTGACATCACCATTGTACGCCTCACGAGATCTTACTACTGAATAGCTGAAAGTAAAACACGAAAGGTAATTAAATATACGAAGGAATGGAAGACCGGAATGGAAGGATATTCTATAGTAAACATTTTTTAACTATGCGAATACTATACATAATTTCACAAAAACATGGAAATTAAGGTGAAAATATACAGAGATTGGAGGAGTATGATATCGCTACCGCAATGTAGAAAACACTTAACTCACAGGAGAGAGATGGAAAGAATTAGTTTTAGGAATAAGTGAAATGAGATGTCTAAATAGTGGATCATTACGTTTTAACGCTCCATTTCAACACTAAAACTATAAGGGACGGGATTCATTGGTTAAAGTGGGATTCGCATCCCCTACAGGGGTTTTGTATTCGAGGGAAGTATCCTTACTGGGGATTGAACCGGAGAACTCACAATAATATATATATATATAATGTTTGTGAGTGAGAGTGAAAGCACATATATTAGCCGCATGGTTACGAAGTAGAGGTCTGCACGGGCCGAAATTTTTAGCCCGAGCACGGCCCGGCCCGTGAATTTATAATGTGAGGCCTGACCCGAGTCCGTAATATGTTTTAGCATTTAGGCCCTAGCTCGTGTGATAATCAAATGAGCCCGAACTACAGAAACTTAACGCAAAATTGTATTTTTGTTTACAGCACTTAGAGGTTTAATTTTGCAGTTGTGCTTTGAAAGTTCTCCATTAAGAACGATCTAATAAATATCGTTATACAGTATATTTACAAAGTTAGGCCCGAGAAATATGGTTGTATATTTGAAAATTTACGGCCCGGGCCCGAAGTAATATATACTTTGTAAGCCCGCGGGCTTGAACGGAACCCGTGCAGACCTCTATTACGAAGTACTTCAGAATCAAGAGAAGGAACTGCAAGAATAGAACTGTTTAAGGACGGAAGCAAATGAAGTGCTAAGACAAGTTCGGGAAGAGAAAATAAGTACATGGATGATTGGAGTTCATTTGTAGGTAATGGAGAGAACAATTTATACTGAACAGAAGAAATGTAAAGGGAACACGGCTAGTGGGATTGAAGTTGTTAGCTTCTCCAAGATCCACTTAGAAGATATACATGAAAGAGAGAGAGAGACAAAAGCAGCTACAGGTAGACTATTTATTAGTTCGGGAAAATATGCTTGTCCCGGAAAATTTCAGTAAAGTGAAAATAAGAGAACGGTAGCCAGGAGTAGATGTTGCCGAGTGCTAACGCGCATGGTCCGAGTTCGATTCTCGGTGGCAGGTACTTGGGATCATGAACAGCGGTTAGGATCCCATTTTAAATTGTAGTTTGCGTCTGATGCCGAAAAGGAATATTAAATTTCAACCTAGCATCGTGTTATTCTAATAAATAGTATCATGTACTTTAAAAAAAAGGCAAGGTAGACCACAGTTCTTCGCTCTTGCAAATTGCCAGAACACACCACAAGGAATTGAAACAGCTGAAGTTTGGTTAATTTTATTGTCAATTTAAGACACTTGGCATTATACTGATTGTTTAAACAAAGGACCTGGTGTTATTTCCCTGGTATCATCAGCAGATAGCAGACTTCAACCGAACCCCATGAACGAACGAAAGTCGCAGCTTATTGGAAGTGGAAAACTAAGTATAAAATTGCCGGTGAAAAATGTAGAAACTGTAACATAGGCCGCTAAATAAATCTAGTTCACTCCAACTGGATTTAGCTTGTTTCAGTAGGTCAACATCAAAATAATTATTATTTTAAATGTATAAATAGTTGCTAGAAAGTGTTAAATTCTCGGCAGTTCAAACATCCAGAATAATTATGTTCAATTTATCATGTCAACGGTAGTTTGAAGAGACCCAGGAGAATGAATGCAATGAGTTCATGACTTTCTTGTATAGTGTTCTTGGCTTCGATGTGAAAGTCCTAGATTCAGTCTACATGGAAGTACGTATACGTCCTTTGTAGCTAATGTGTTGTCCATGTCTTACATAGTCTCAGTGCTGAAAAGGGGCATCAAAGTTTAAGAAATGAAATCTTTTTTCCGTCCCACGCATATGCCGGTTAGGCTAAAGAAGACTGTGATAATGAGAAATGAATGAAATGGTGAAATGAAGACAATGGAAGGAAACGGGAGAACCCCGAGAAAACCCACGCACACGGTATTGGTCCACCACAAAACTCACTTGGCGCGAGCTGGGAGTGAACCAAGGACCCCATGCACCAGAATGGTACCACTGAACTACCGCGGCCCCTCAAACTAGCCGAATGACAAATAAGTGATTGCGTTATCGCTTCGCAATCAAGAGGTTCCGAGCTTGAATCCTACACGAATTCGAATTTTTTGAAGCTTTTCCTTGGCATCACCAAGCAAATACTGCTGTGGTACTTCAAATACATGCCATAACACTTGTAATGTAAAATGACTTCAAGGTTACAGCGGAACTGTGTTAATAAACAATAATTCTAGTAACGAAAGAGCTAAAGCGATGATCAAGATTTAAATGTTAAAGATACCAACATGTCATTTATCTTTTGCACACTTCAAAAGTCTTAAATTAAAATGGATGGCAGCATCATTCGGGTCTAGAGCCTTCATAATTGCGAAGCTAGAGCATTAACCGTTTCGCTGTATCAATTTTCTAAAGCTATGGTTTAAAACTACAATCTTCCTTTAGTTGTATATGTTGACTGTATTGTATTAACTAATTTAGTACTATTACTGTTTTTTTTTTTTTCGTCTTACGTTGTAAGTGTCGTAAATTATCAAGAGTACCTGCTACATAATATTTAGGCTACATTCGTTTGACTGACTGACTGCAGTTTAACGTCCCATGTCAGAACGAAAAGAAGACTGCATGAGACCTGAGATAACCAAACAAGCAAGCCCAAAAATTGGATAGCAAGTTGGAACCGAGTACGAGCCTAAGGTAGCATGAGTCTCATTAAGTATATCGAGACTGGGTAAGCCCCGATTACAAAATGGCCATCTTTGCATAAGACGGAACTTTCTGGTTAATGAGGATCCAAAGCACTACTTAGGTTTTTATCAAAGGTTTTGTGCTCTCGCCGGGAGTCGAACCCGAAGTTTAGAGCTTATTTGTGGAGAGTGCCTTCTTATTTCACTTCACAGTGCTCGTGAAGAAATAGTCAATCTGAGGGCGACACCGAAATCAAATTTTAAACATACCAATCGATAAATCATATTGAGCTGAACAAAATGAAATGCGTAAGTGTAAAAATCTCATGCATAGTTTTTGAGAAAATGAAGAAAAATTAATTAATTTGCAAATCTAAAAATGGATGGCGTATGAGAACGAAGCTACTTATTGAAGTGAGACTGATACTGACATTACACTCTTCTTCGTGACATTAGCCAGATGACAGTACATAGTATAGTTAAATAAGATGTAGTTATTTTCATCATTCACTCTTAAATTTTCCAGTTTAACTAACATACTGTCCAGAGATAAGACATACCACTCGATAGGTCACATCGAATAAAGAAAATAACTTGGTTGTGGTTAAATTCTCATATGCAGATTTTGAGAAAAAAAAAAAAAAAAAAGACGAACTTTAGCGGCGCTAGAAAACACGTCATTCGTTACCAATAATAATTCACAGCTTTTATTTTCTGGAATAAATTATTTCATTTACGTGTTGTATACAGTAAAATTGTACCTGTTGTTGTTTGTCTTTTCTTGTATGTAACACACACTTCTGTGTACGCACATTCTACTTGCAAAAAAGACCTTTAGAAGTAGACCAAGTAATACTGGGACTGTGAAAGTACTTAGAGAAGAAACAAAGACAGAATGTGTAAGTTAATCAACTATGTGATGGGCAGAAGGCCTTGAGAGTTCACAAAAGTGCAAGGATCGCAAATCTGTAAGCCTGTTAACGCATGCTTCCAAAATGCTATGCAGAATATTATATTAGAGATTCGAAGGAAAACAGATAAAACCTCGTAGAATACCAATTTGGGTTGTAAATATTCATAACTGCATATTTATTGAAAAAGATAAAAGTAAATTCTCAAAAGAAGTGACCATGAAACGAGGTAAGCAATAGGAGCATTAAAGATCTTGCAATGGATGCAGCATGGAGAAAATTGAGTGGAAATAATAACTTGATGTAAAGTGTCAGCCTTGTTTGAAATTTCGAATAGAAAATATATGAATTGAGAGTAACAGATAAAGTAACTAGGGAATTAGGAATTCGACTTTCTGCAGCTATGACCATATTAGCCCATCACGTATGAGTGATGTTCCTTGGTAGTCACACTGCCCAGGAGATTGGGAAGGAAGGAAGGAAGCAACCTAGGACCATCATGTTAGGTACCATATCAGCATTTGCCTGGTGCGAATTAGGAAAACCACTCAGGATGACTGGCCTGAAAAAGCTATTACATTTTTCCGATCAAGTGTCCCCATCAAATGGAACCCGGAACTGCTAGGCGAGAGCGTTAGCGACTACGCTACACGGGGCCACGATACAGGAACTTGGGGGAGCATGTTGAACCCCACGAGTAAAGGTACGGTATCAAGAAGCTAAGAAACATAGATTGTAGAAGAAATTTTGGAAAACTAGGAAAAGAAAAGTATAGAAACAAAGTTGCATTGAAAAATATAAAATACGAGGGATGTTCAAGTTATAACCAGAATTTCCTTTTTTTCTGTTACATAGGGAAGACATCATGCGAATCAAATACTTCTTTTTCAAGGTACTGTCCATGTACAGGCACCCACTTGTCCTATCAGTGTGAGAGTGTCCGTATCCCTGCGGCATAGAATTCCTTGGGACGATATTTCAGCTATTAAAAAGCACACGTTTTGACTTCGTCGTCAGTGTGGAATGTTTATCCTCCCAAGTGCTCCTCGGGGGACTAAAGAGATGGAAGTCACAAGGCAACAGATCAGGGTTATACAAGGGATGGTTTAGGATCTCCCAAGTTTGATGATAACTGACCGTTGTCATGGCCTTATGAGGACGCGTGTTGCCATACAGGATGATGACGGAATCTTTCACCGTGTGGCCGTTTTCTTCTCAAAGCCTCTTTGATTTGGTTCGGAGGAGGTTGCTGTAGTACCCCACATTGATTGTGGCTCCGCATATCACCCTGTCTTTGTCCCAGAATACCGTCTGCATCACTTTGCCAGCGGACGCTTGTTCTTTGAATTTTTTCGGCAGCGGCAAGTCTGGATGCTTCCACTCCATGCTGGAGCGTTTTGACTCCGGAGTTTAATGATGTACTCAGCTCTCATCGCAGTGATTATCTTTGGAAGGAAGCTCTCCTTCTCTGTGAAATGGCTGCAGGTGCTGAGATGAGACATTTTCCCTACACTGCTTCTGGCCGAACGTAGCATTTTTGGGACCCACCTGACTGTGATTTTCCAGAAGTGCAGGTGTTCGTAGATGATCGTATCCACACTTCCCACGCTATTTGTCTTCGTACTCAAATCTCTCAAACTGATGCGTTGATTACTCAGAATGAGCTGCTCCATCTGACGTATTTTGGTTTCGTTGACTGCAGTAGCTCGACGTGGAGTACGGGCCACGTTGAGAATGGATTATCTTCCTTGCTTGAATTTTGAACACCACTCGTACACTTGTGACATTTGCGAGATTGAGTTTCTTTGGCATAATGCGCACTTAATCTTCTGAAGATTTCAGCAAGTTTCATGCCTTCCTTCAGGAGGAACTTGACGATGCAGCGCTGTTCCACTGTGGTCACCAGCTCCACACTTCCAAGATTGTTGTTATCGTCCATCGCCGCTTTGAGACTCTTACCTCCTCAACTTCCCGTTATCGCAGAAAAGGGTCAGGGCTACCTTATCACAGGATTGGACGCGGACGCCAAGCTGCGCAGAGCAACACATGGGAAAAATTCCGGTTATGAATTGAATGAATGTCTTTTGTAATATGTAAAAAAGTTGAACTGGAAATACGGAAAAATTTACAAATATGGGGAAATATATAATAGACGTATAGGTGACGAAAGGAAGGACAGAGAAATTTGAATAATGTGTATGGAGGTAAATTTAATGGAAATAGAAAGGTAGCAAAAAGAAAAAAATGTAAACCAAGGATGGAAATGAGTTTTTAACGAACGAAATGTAGCATGAAATTATGGAAAGAATACATTGAGTTTACATACGTACAGTGAGTTTAAAAAGAATAATATATGTATTGTGAGCTTTCTAAACGGAAACGTAGTAAATAAGAATCTCAAAGAAATTGCGATACTAAGGGACAAGTTAAAAGATACATATATAGGAAACTAAAGAACGGAAAGGTAGGTAATATATTAGTTGCATTTTTCCCTTTGTTTTAAGAATATAGGACAAGCGATATTTCGGAAGTTTCATTCAAATGACATAATTCTACATAGAGTTGAAACTACATTAACTAAAAAATAAAATTATATGAGGACTATAGAATTACATTGACGTACTCGCATTTAAAAACATACAGTAGGAATTCACGAATTTGACCCAAAGTTGGAACACAATAAGAAGGCGCCACCACTGGTAGATCCTGAACATGTTACAATACTCTTATAGAATGTTCAACTTCTAAGTGACCGCGTTTCAGATGTATAGCCAGTCAGATGCCTGTGTGCCGTGGGAGATCGGATCTTCGTTTCCAGAGTTGATGGTCAGGTGCCGTCAAATGCCGCACACGTGCTCAACAGGACTTAATTACGTATTCTAGCAGGCTAGAGTAGAAGGCGTAAACCGGAAGAACATGCAAGATTTGTCTTGCTTTATGGGGACGTGCTATATCGTACTTGAAGATGAGGTCTCAAGAAGTGTTCAGATAAAGTCGGAGGAAAGAATTGACAACACGAATGCATGACATACTACTTCTATCGAATGAAGACCAGAGACGAACGAAATATCTAGATTATTTTCTCCTCTTTTATCAAATATCAGAAAGTGAAATGTGGTTCCTGTATGAGGAATGAGAACACGCTGGATTTTCACTCTCACGTGCAAAGCTACAAACGCGAAAGAACTATCTTTGTATCTAAGATAGAAACTATTCTCATTGCTGAATACCTCCACCCTCCATTCGCTTTCTACTGCAGTCTCTCCCGATACAACAGAAAATGATTTGGCGATGATCACATGTCAGAAATAATCGTGCGAAAATAACGCAGGTGGAAGCTCAATCTTCAGGAATCGATTGTTTAGTATTCATGCTCTCACTGTGGTTAGTATTTGAAGAACCATGTTGGCTCTGATTGCACTGGCGGCCGCCGTCCTGCCTATTAGGCGGTCAATTCCATGTTAGAACTGCTTGAACAAAAGGGCGAGAATAGAAAGATCTGAGTCAAAACGATCCCGTATTAAAAGATCTCAGTTGAAAAGGGCCTCTCGACAAAATGATCCGAGCAAAAACGATCCCACGGCCAAAAAGCTTGAGATCAAAGCAGTTGTGGAATTCAGTGGAGCATGATTGAACAGCCTTTGCTTACTAACAAGGGACATCACCCAATTGTCCGGCTCCGATTTCAATGGAATTTTTCTAGCTGATAGAGGAGATATATGTATTATTTGTGATGACAGAAATTTTTGCCATGGTGCATGTTTTCTATCTTTTTAAAAATAATTTTTAAGAGTTGTGATGTTGTTATTGGAGATTACTGCAGAAGTCCTCCACTAACCTTTGTAAACGGAACGTTAATGAAAGAACAACCATGTAGATACATATAAGGCTTAGGGGGAAGTTGTTTGGTAGGTATGACCTTGACGGCAGCCATCTTGAAATCCGCCATTTTGAATTAAGGTCAAGTTTTTTTAAATGGGAATAGGGTAATGTGATACACAATTTTGGGCTAGAATTTAATCGGGAAGACAATGGTGAAGCTAGTTTTGAGATACATTCATTTGGGGAAAAGTTACAGGCATTTAATTGTTCACTTACTATGTGCGAAAGTCCCTTATCTCCGCTTCTAACCCGCGTATTAATGGTAATAAATGGATAAAAGCTTCGGTAATACATATTATGCCTAGAGGGAAGTGATAGGGTAAGGGTATCCTTGACGGCAGCCATCTTGAAATCCGCCATTGAAAAACGAAAACGATAGCATGTGACACCTCATTTTAATGGCAAATTTTCCCAAAAAGCCAATGGTATGCTTATTTCTGTTCTATAGTTAACCAGTATGAATTTACGACTGCTTCTAATGTGCACCAAACGTCCATTATTCGATCTTTCAAATTGGCAACACTCCTAATTTTCACCGCATGTTTTAAGATTCCAACTGGCACTTTGCAATTGTTGCCATGGCTCATGTTTTCTAACTTTATTACATTTTTTAAGAGTTGCGATTTGTCAGTTCGTGAATAGTGTTGGGATAAGCATCCAGCAATCTTTCTGAATTTTGAAGACTTGCGATGTAATTATTTATTTTAAACGAGAATACATGAAGAACCTATGGACCTATGTGACGTAAAGAAATACAAATGAAATTATAACAAATTGGCGTTATACGAATACAAAATTATCAGGAAATGTAGCATACAGGCAGTGATGTAATGCTAGAATTTTTGGTAAGTATACTCTCGATCGGTTTCAAAAGTATAGCGTATACACAACATTAGTTGGCATATACGCAACCCAATATATTCTTATTCTTTTGTAAATTTAAGGTTAGTATACGCTGGACTACAAAAATTTTAGGTGAGTATACGCCGTATACTCCCGTATACGTCCCATTACATCCCTGCATACAGGTTGCCCAAACGAGAAACAATAAAGTAATTTTAATAAATATAACTTTAAAGGAACAGTAGCAATGATAGAAAATATCAAAGAGGCATAATATGACTGTTCCCAACACGCTGTTTGGACCATGATCATAATATGAAAACAGATATGTTCATAAAGAGGTGCAACTTAATTGAGTTCCCTACCAAAACTGATTATAAATCTTACAAATATGAACCTTCGACAACAATCGCTAGAAAACGAATGACATTTTGGTCTGACTAACTAAAAAAAATTGCCATAGAAAATAGATAAATAAACGATAAAGAAATAAATATAAAATAAAACAAAAGACCATTGATTTACACTACAATCATATTTCGTTTTACTTTTTGAAGTGAATTTTCATTTGATTTTTCGTCTCATCTACTATACAAGCTACGTTTGCAGCATTACCTGAATGCAACGTTGGAGATGTTTCGTTGTGCGATGATTCATGTCAGTAAACGAGTTTTTGAAGTGCAGGTATAGGAAATAAATAATTACATGGCAAATCATCAAAATTCAGAAAGATTGCTGGATGCTTATCCCCACACTATTCATAACTGACAAATCGCAACTCTTAAAAAATGTAATAAAGTTAGAAAACATGAGCCATGGCAAGAATTGCAAAGTGCCAGTTGGAATATTAAAACATGCAGTGAAAATCAGGAGTGCTGTCATTTCGAAAGATCGAATAATGGACGTTTGGTGCAGATTAGAAGCAGTTCTAAATTCATACTGGTTAACTACAGAACAGAAATAAGCATACCATTGGCTTTTTGGGAAAATTTGCTATTAAAATGAGGTGTCACATGCTATCGTTTTCATTTTTCAAAATTCACTTTAATTCAAAATGGCGGATTTCAAGATGGCTGCCGTCAAGGATATCTTTACCCTATCACTTCCCTCTAGGCATAATATGTATTACTGAAGCTTTTATCCACTTATTACCATTAATACGCGGGTTAGAAGCGGAGGTAAGGGACTTTCGCACGTAGTAAGTGAACAATTAAATGCCTGTAACTTTTCCCCAAATGGGTGTATCTCAAAACGAGCTTCACCATTGTCTTTCTGGTTAAATTCTAGCCCAAAATTATGTATCGTATTACCCTATTTCTATTTAAAAAACTTGACCTTAATTCAAAATGGCGGATTTCAAGATGGCTGCCGTCAAGGCCATACCTACCATACAACTTCCCTCTAGGTCTTATATGTATCTACATGGTTGTTCTTTCATTAACGTTCCGTTTACAAAGCTTAGTGGAGGATTTCTGCAGTAACCTCTAATAACAACATCACAATTCTTAAAAATTATAAAAAATAGAAAACATGCACAATGGCAAAAATTTCTGTCATCACAAATAATACATATATCTCCTCTATCAGCTAGAAAAATTTCATTGAAATCGGAGCCGGACAATTGGGTGACGTCCCTTGTAAGCAGGGCCGTGCTGGGATACTAATGAGAGCGGTGGACAAGTCTACTAAAAGGGCGCCCATACAAAGGGCGCCCATATATATACAGTGGCGGCGGTTGGAAGTTAAAAGTGGGGGGGGGGGCAAGACATGATCTGAACAATTGTATATCAGTGTTAGATTTCCTGGTTGTTCCTAACACCGATGAAAGGTTGTATAACTAATAGGATACTATCCCTTTTTACTTAAAATACCGTATATCGTATTTCTATTTTATTAAGTAAATTCATAAGAGCAATACAGGTAGGTACTAGCCCTTTATACTCTAAAACAACGAAAGTATAAGAAGAGATTTGAATTCTTGCTCATGAACATCTTAAAATTCTGTCTGGAAAGTTGTGTGATCAAATTATTTAATAAATTTGCAGAACAAATAAATAGAAGGGATTATATTAATCATAGTAATGAATAATGACGCTTGTTTTGCAGAAGTTATATTGAAACTGGGAAATGAACAACTTATACTTTTAATTCCACACATGCTATTAAATGAATGTTTTTACTCTTAGAAAATGAAATATAGTAAGTAATGCAAGCATATGCTATGACATTTAAAGAAATATGCAATTGCAATATTAATTGCTTTTAATTGCAATTAAAACGCAATTCCTGTAGCTTTCTTAACTCCACGGGAAGACAAATAACCAATACTTACTCACGCAACGGCAAATATCATATGGCACCATTTCTTTCTATGAAACAGTAATACATACAAAAAAATTACCAGGGTGTCCACATTCTGGAAAATAAGTGAAAGTCAGATAAGTAAAAATGTATCAGGTGAAGTCAGGGAAATGGCAGATTGGTTAAGGAAAGTCAGTGAAAAATCGATTTAGGTCCATTATTCAATTACTGAATTTATGAAATAGGGTTGATTTCTGTACTGTTACTGGATGTAAAATGGGTGTTCTTAATGATGATATTGAGGGAGTCAGTGTTCTCTGATATAGTTGTTGAAACTAATTTTCTGCGAGAAACACATCTAACTGCATCCTGGCATATTTACTCAAAAGGGTAGACGCTGTTATAGAAGAATTGCATGGTGCCAAGAGGATATTTGGACAAGTGGCTGAGAACGCGAAGAAATAGTACCTCCAGCTCATAGTGAAAGCTCAGACTGAAGAATTTAAGGAACACTCGAATGAATTCATAGCCAATGACAGAGATGGTATTGGACTTGATGAGTTTTTACTTAGTCTTAGGAAATGGGAAGAACTTCGTTGACTTATGGTCAGTTATGAAATTGTGTTTTATCTTCTTTCACGGAAACGCATTTTTTGAAAGTGTTTTCACAATAAATAAAATTCTCATTGTTGAGAACTTACAAGAAGAGTCTCTAGTGGCTCAACGGATCATATATGATTCTGTGATGAGAATAGGTGGATCATCAATAAATTCAGTGAGAAGTTCAATGAGACAATATCAGGTGTATTTGCAAAAGAAAAGAGAAATAAATGCTGGAGACGAGAAGAGGAGAGAGAAACGGACGATTCAGCAACAACTAAAGGAGCTGGAGGAAGAAGAGAAGAAAATTAAACTGCAGAAGCAACAAGAAGGATATTCAGATCAATGAGAAGAAAACTATGCGAGATAGGATGAAAACAAATTTCTAAATGGGTTGCATTTAACAACTGCACCAGCAAAAATATGTTAAATATTTTTTTTTTTAATAATCAGTAAAATCATGTATGAACTGTTTATTACTATAGGCAATATTATAATGCTGTGTAATTGGTATTATAATGTGTATTTTTTTTTCATATCTTAAGTACTCTGTATACTGCGCACTTTCGTTTGTAACTTTACATTTTGTGTAATATGTAGGCTTAATCAATATCGCCCTAATGCACATATTTGTAAATTTACATTACTTTGGAAAGAAAATTGAAAGAAAGAAACAGAAACGGAAGAGAACAAGGTCAACTATGGGGAATATGGAGGATGGGGTTTCTTTCTTTATTCTATATTTTTAAGTTATCCAGGTGGGTCAGGGAAATCTGGAACTTTCGTCATGGAAAGTAAGGGAAAAGTCAGAGATTTTTCTCCAAATTGTGTGGACGCCCTGTTTACATTTCCAAATGAAACTATAAATTAGGGCATCACGTCAAAAAAGTGGGGGGGGGCAACTGCCCTAATTGTCGCCCATGTATATATATATATATATATATATATATATATATATAGCGAGAGACTTTAAAAGAAAGTGTGGGTGCCATTTTATATCAAAATTACCACCAAATTAGTTTTAGTATTAACGTAAATAGCTAACCTCGAATCGAAATCCTCTTTACTACAGAAAAACTTTTTAGTTCCTGTAATAACATTTCTGTCAAATAAAAAGAAGCTAAATGTACCAACAACTTAATATAGCACGCCTATGGACGCAGGAGGTTCATTGCCGCGTTTACAAAAGCTCTCCATTGATTTCTGTCCTTAGCCAACTGAACCCAGTTTCTACTTTATACTTCAATCTGCGAGAACCATTTTAATATTGTCCTCCCATCTGCGCCTCGGTCTTCCTAACGGTCATTATCCTATTTGGATTTCCAATTACAACTTCGAAAGCGTTTCTAATTTCTTCCATTCTGACTACATAACCTGACCATTTGAGCCTCCTAGACTTGATGACCCTACCAATGTTTGGTAAACGGTATAAAATTATGCAGTTCCTCCTTACGAAGTTCCCCCCTTTCCCCATTCCCGTTCCTTTTGGAGTTCGAATATTGGTTTAAGAATCTTGTTTTCAAACACTTTCAGACTGCGATTTTCCCTCAGAGTCAGTGACCATGTTTCGCAACCATACAGCACAACAGGCATGATTATCGTTTTATATTTTGAGCTACAAATTCCTCAACAGAATTAGCGACAAAAAAAGATTTTTTAACTTAATAACAGCACGAAATCCCTGCTTTCAGTTGACATCAAATTTTTTAGTGATTATGGTTTTGGTCTGTTAATAATGATCCTAGATATTTTAAAGTATCCACTTTGTCCAAAGAAAATATTATTTGGTATTTTAACGCATCCATAAAATGCACTATTACGAGCCCGACAAACTTCCATTTATTTAGTTTTCTCTGCATTTACTTTTAAGCCTATATACCTGATAGCGTTAATTAAGATTACTGCATTCCTTTCTATTATTCTATCATTCCCTATTAAATTTACATCATCAGCATACGCCATAACCTGGCAAATACAATTCAGCTCTAGGACCTGATTGCTGTCTTTGATTTTCCTTATAGTGTTCTCCAGAACAAAGTTAAATAATAATGACGACAACGCATCTCATTGTTTCAGGTCATTCTCAACGTGAAAGCTTGTGAACAAGAATTTCTCTACTCGAACCTTACTTCGGGATTCATTTAAACATATCTTAATTAATCTACCTTTTTCGGTATTGCAAATTCTGTAAGCATATTGTACAATGTTTCCCTCCTATTCTAGTCTAAAGTCAATAACTGATGTGCCAAAATATTGTATTCCCATTTCGTTTTCAAGTATTAGTTGAATAGTAAATATCTGGTCGATAGTTGATCGATTTTACCTAAATCCGCTCTGAAAATCTCCAATAATTTCATCTGCGTATGGAGTCAATCTTGCTAATACAATGTCCAAGAGGATTTATTGGATGTCGACAGAAGAGAAATGCGTCGATAATTATTAAATTTGTTTTGTTGCTTTTCTTCTGAACTGGAACAATGATCAATTCCCTTCGCTCTTGTGGTAATTCCTCCTTGTTCCAGATAAGGAGAATGAGTTTGTGTATCTTGCTATACAATTTTTCCCCTCTAGCTAAAATTACGTCAATCAGAATTTCTTCTACACACGGAGATATGTGTTTATTTTTTTAAAATAGCGATTTCTGTTTCTCTCTGGTTAGGTTCTGGAATATACGATCATGCTGCATGCATTTCACTTTCTCCACGCGCATTAGTTTTTGGCTATGTGTTAAGCAAATCGTGAAAGAAATCTGTCCATCTATTTAAGATGCTGTCTGTATCAGTGAGAACTGTTCCTTTAGGTTTCTTTAATATATAAGCACGAAGTTGATAGCCTTTCTTAAGTTCGTTGATGCATTTATACATCCGAATGTTTTTATTGATGCATCCGAATGTTTTTGTTTTTACTATTATCTTCAAGTTAATTAATTTTAACTTTCAAAAGTCGCGTTTCTTTATTCTAAAAGTTTTAGAAGTTTTCTGCCAGATGACAATGAAATTTTACGTAGTTATTTCGTTCGGATTTTGTAGCCAACGCTGTTTCTTCTGTTTTCTCTTCTCTGCTACTTTAGTACATTCCTGGTTGAACCATGGTTTGTTCCTACGTATTTCTGCGTGCCCGAATATTTCTTTTGCTGAAATTTTAATGTTACCTCTAATTTCAACCAAGTATCTTGAACACTAGTGCACTCCGAACTTTCTAAAACGGAAATCTATTCGACACTTCAATCTGGCTCCCCTCTCACCTGACTCTCCTCTATTTAAAAATAATAATAATAAGATATTGAATATTTCCTTTATTCAACGATAGTCTCTCTCTTACTATCACAATCAACTCTTCTGAACGACCGAACATCAGTTGTGCGAGACTGTTCTTTTCTGTCTACTAAAACATGATCAGTGTGAATATGTGTTGTTCCATCTGATGAAGTCCTAGTATATTTATGAATTTCGCGATGTTGGAATTTTGTAATCTTCACAATAAGGTTTCTGGATATTGCACAGTTCACGAATGTAACGCCATTGTCACAACCTTCCTTATGCAAACATTTATTCCCTATAATCGGTTTGAAAATACCCTCTCGTCCTACCTTCGTATTGAAACCGCCTAACAGAATTTTCATATGGTATTGCAGGAGATGATCAAATACCCGTTCTATTCTTTCGTAAAAACTGTATTTTTTATCGACATTCTTATTTTCTGTTGGGACATGTGCATTTAAAACAATAATATTACACCACCGAGCCTTAAGAGAAGTAAAAGAAAATCTATCATTAACAAATTCAACCTATGTAACTGCTGATATTACGTATTCGTTTGTGAACAGAAAGCCCTGTTTCTAGTTGGTAATTTTTTAATTTGTTCCCTGTAAAATAACGTAAAATTTCCCGACTTGACTCCTCCATTTCTTCTCATCTAACTTCCTGATATCCCACTAGGTCCAACCTCTATTTCTAAACTCATTTTTTACAAATTTTAACGAGCCTGTCCTATAGAGACTTCTTATATTCCATGTTCAAAATCTCATGTCGATTTTACTTTCCTGAGTTCGTGCCAAATTATCAGTTCTGATCCGAGGATTCTGCGAACTTATCTAAACATTTTTTTTTTTTTTTTTTTTTTTACAGGATGAGGTTGTTAGCCTCACACCAAATTCTTAAGCTGGATTATCACCCCTTGTCTGTTCGCGACTGCTTACTCAGTATATTCGCAGCTAACCTCTATATCCCAGACGCCTCCTCCTCGATCCACAACCTAAGGACGCGCCGTGCCGTGGTGACAGGAAGACCACATTTTACGGAAATTAATACAGCTATATTTCAGAAATACAACAGGTACTGCTTATCCTAACACTGCTTTAAAACACACAATAACAATCAATATGCTCGGATATATGGATGCATATTAAGACTGTGGAAGCTTCGATGCCGTAAAAATCGTAAATTAGAGACTAGTGTTAGTGTAGTATTACATAAATGCATCGTACGTTTGACTATCCGAACCATTCTTGATGTATCACATTGTTTCGTTTTATAGATATATAATATTTTTGTAAGTGATTATACTCTTTACCTGTTCTCTGCCAATAGCAACTGTATGAATTCATAATACAAAACTGAAATACAAATAAAAAACTGAAATAAAATTTTAAAAAATAATGTGATATTTCGCAGGGCATCTTATGTAAAGGGCGCCTTGTATTCTTCACAAGTTCTGTACTACCAGTCAGTATGTAAATTTATTATACAAAGCTGGTATACAGGATAACCAAAACCACTTATCTATAATGTGATGTTTCGTAGGGCGCCTTATGTAGAGGGCGCACTGTACCTTTCACGGGTTCTTCGCCAATAGTAACTATGTGTATTTATTGTACAGAACTGTGCTATACAGAAGAGTAAATAAAATCTTTCATCTTTGATGTGGTCTCGGAAGGGCGCCTAATGTAAAGGGCGCACTGCACCTTTCACGGGTTCTTTACCAATAAAACTGTAAGAATTTATTACTAAAAACTTGTACCTTTATTTATACTGTGATATTTCAGAGGGCGCACCGGGACACGTCCCGGTGTCCCGGTGGGCCAGCACGGGCCTGCTTGTAAGCTAAAGTGTTCGTCCAAATGAAGGAAGAATATCAGTGGTTATTAGTAGCACACAGGACACTTGAAAAGTGGTTTAGATTTTGTTTGATTGTTGTTTGTTCTAAAACAAACACTATCGTTTAAATATGTTCCCCATGAAAATTTGCTTGTGCCCCATCTTCCTGAACTTGTGTTTTTGTGACACAGCTCGATCAGACTATATCTTTTAATGACTGTCCCCTTAGTTCTGGAATTCCATTTCCATCCCTGGATCAAAGTATAAAAGTACTTATTAGTATGAAAAATATTCTGTGGAGAGCACCTCTTTAATTTTATTTAAGAGTATATATATATGTGGATCTATATACAGGGTTAGTCAAATATATTGGGACAGATCAGTAATAATGATACGCGTGGACGGAGGAAAAGCAAAGGGTACACAATGCACATTATAATAGCCATGTTGAATTCCGCATATTGGATATCACACAATATTTTTAAATAGAAAGAGGTATGTGTGTGACACCAATTAGACTAGAATCTTCCTACAAACAAGAATTTAAACTTATTTTTGACCGCCTCCCATTCGTTTACGAAATAGCATGTGCTACGTTTGACTTTTGTTTTTAGTAGAAGAAAGTTTCGGGACAGGCAAGTAATAATGAGGGACGTTAGTCATGTTCTTTACGTTTTTGTTCGTTTGCTTGTGTTTGTAAAGTATTATGGAATGAGTTGCCGATACCAATATAATTTTAATAGTAAGTTTATTCGTTGTTGTTAATTGTTACTTTACAACTATAAACAATAGAATGCTCTAAATGTGGAAAATTTCGAACATTGAATAGAGCTCAACGATTTCGTTCAAATAGTAGCGGGTTGTGACAATATTTTGTCTGGTTAGTATATTGTGCTGTGTGGGGTTAATACGGGAAGGTGTAATGGTAGCATAGCTATAAGGAAACCATAACTAACTAACTAACTAACTAACTCTATGGCCTATGGAACCCGGAGGTTCAGTGCCGCGTTCACAAAAGCTCTCCACTGACTTCTATCCTTAGCTAATTGGATCCAGTTTCTACTTTGTATTCCTATCTCTGCGAGATCCATCTTAATATTATCCTCCCATCTGCGCCTAGGTCTTCCTAATGGTCGTTTTCCTATGGGTCTATCAGTCAAGACTTTGAAAGCGTTTCTACTTTCTTCCATTCTAGCTACATGACCTGCCCACCTAAGCCTCCTAGACTTGACGACCCTAACAATGTTGGGTAAACCGTATAAACTATGTAGTTCCTCGTTATGAAGTTTCCGCCATTACCCATTCTCGTTCCTCTTGGGTCCGAATATTCTTCTCAGGATCCTGTTCTCAAATACTTTCAGTCTATGTTCTTCCCTCAGAGTAAGCGACCATGTTTCGCAACCATACAGAACAAGAGGCATGATTATCGTTTTATATATTTTAAGCTTCAAATTCCTCGACAGAATTCGCGACGACAAGAGATTTTGAACCGAATAGTAACACGAATTCCCTGCTTTTAGTCGACATTTAATTTCTTCGTGAATATGATTTTCGTCTGTTAATATTGATCCTAAATATTTGAAAGTATCCACTTTATCAAAAGTATTATTTAATATTTTAACGCCTCCACAATTTGCCGTATTGCGGTCCCGACGCACTTCCATGTATTTAGTTTTCTCTGCATTTACTTCTAAACCCATGTCCCTGCAAGCGTTTAATAATATCTCTGCATTTATTTCTACTGTTCTCCCATCATCCCCTATTAAATTTACATCATCAGCATATGCCATAACCTGGTGAATGCCGTTCAACTCTAGGCCCTGGTTGCTATCTTTGATTTTCCTTATGGCGTATTCCAGCACAAAGTTAAATAGTAATGGCGACAACGCATCTCCTTGTTTCAGGCCATTTTCAACGTGGAAGCTCGTGGACAAAAAATTTCCTACCCGGACTTTACTTTGGGATTCACTTAAACCATATATTATCCAATTAAAAAACATAAGATATTTAAATTTGCTAGAGCTTTCGTAGGCAAGCCCAAAACTTGGTGGGAATGTGGGTTGTTTACCGATGAATCTAAATTGAACGTGTATGGACATGATGGTAGAATAATAGTTTTTCGACAAGTAAATACAGAGCTAAATACCAAGAACCTCCAGCTTGGTATAAAACGAGGAAGTGTAATTAGTCTTGGTTATGTATTTTCATTAGGTATTGGAGAGTTAGTGTGTGTTGACGAGATTATGATAAAAGAAATATATGTTCAAGTTCTTAGGACAAATCTTCACCAAAGTGTGGAACATTGGGAATGAGAAGGACTTCTAATTTTGTCAAGATATTAGCTCCAAACGTAAAGTGTCTGATGTAAGGGAGCGGTTGTTTTGCAACTGCCAGAAGTGCGTGAAACCCCACTCCAAAGCACCGACTTTAATCGCATTGAGAACCTTTGGAGCGAATTGCAACCTAAGGTCAATATGTATTATCTTCACAAATGAAAATGCATGTTTTCCGCGGAATAGTATCTCTTGCCTCTTGAAGCAAAGCAATGAAAGATATGAGAAAACCAGTTCGCGTAATAATGTACGCAGTTGACCTTATTAAAACTTTTAAAGTTGTGGATCCTGGTAAAATAACAAAATATATTGTTTACAAATGCAATTTACACAATATATAACACAAATAGTGTAATAAGCAGAGAAAACAGAGGAATTGTTATATGGTAAGACAACAGAAAAAAAAACACAAGGTGTATGTTTGAAGTTTATAGTAAGAAGACAGCATATGGGTATATGGCCTAGTGAGTAACGCTCTTACCTACCAATCAGTTGATTCATGTTTGAGTTTTCATCAAGTGTACTTTTTCTTCTCGTCGAAGGAACAGCTATTTAATGTAGTATTAGAGTTTTATATATGGTTTAATTCTGTTAGATTTTTTTCTTATTTTTTTTTTTCGAAGGTAATAGTATAGGGCTACAAGTATGATTCTAGATCAAAAGTATGTGTTCTAGATTTATTTCCATTAATAAAATATAAAAATAAGCTTAGATCCCAAACTAAATAAACACGTAATTGAAGTGAAAGTAGCAAATGCCTACCAACTGACTCAACTAGAATTTGTGTCTCTGTCCGTCCGTCTGTCTGCTTCACCATAAGCGAAAAGGTTATTCGCTTTTAATTACACTTGGTGTATGCCTTCCTCCAATCTTTGAAAAAAATTATTGTTCGGTGTTGCAAGAATCTACCAAAAATAAAGGAGTAAAAAAGAATAAAATCCTCCCCATACTGCAAGTTTTCACATACAGAAAATTATTTTCTGGTAGGGACTACTTAAACATGATTTGAATTCGATACAACGTAGCGCATACTTCGTCGTGTCGTATACCAGTGTCTAAACACACCCATCCGAAAATGACTTTGCAAATGCTTTTGAAAGGTGGATGCACATACTGCAACAGTGTGTGGAGGTGGACGAAGATTACGTGGAAAAGTGATGGAAATATTTCACGCAAATGCTGGACATAACTGGAATCATATTTAAGCAGCGCGTACTTTTGGTACATACCTCATACGATCATCTGGTGAATTTTCAGTTCATTAATTTACAGATAAAATTATCAAAGACATGACTATGTACTGCTGTCAGACAAGCAATTATGAATAACAGACATTAATGCCCGTTATCTGTTAAGTTTAGCTGAACTAGGGTGGCCCAAAAGTACGGTAGGTATGCAGTCTCGTACAGATCAGCTCATGGCATTTTATATCATTTACTTATGGTTTTCCATACAGATAGTGACTTAGTTTCTTTATTTATTTGTTCTTAATCTCTTCTCACTCATTTCTCAAGCTTGGAACAGAAAGAAATAAACTAATAATCTTATTGTATTGTATTGTATTGTATTGTATTTATTTTCATCCTTTTTCATACAAATTGTTCACAACGTGAACGTATGAGTTGGACACGTCATAAGAACACTGAATGTGTACATATGTATACATTTAGATCTACATGCAATATTAAAATAGTGTGAATGTATGTACAAAAAAAGGTACAATTTTTCATTATTCTAATTTACATACATCGATATAAAACAACAAAACAGTTAATAAAACCTTACATTATAGATATACAAAATATATATACTTTAAACCTTATTTACTACAGGCGAGATATTCTTCTACAGAATAGAAACAGTACTCGAGTAGGTAGGACTTGACTGCTTTATTGAAACCAGATGTTTTGTTTTTTAAAGTGGAAGGAAGCTTGTTATAAATATTCACTGCCATAGGAAATGTACTATTCTTATGTACTTTTAAACGTGAGGACTCTACATGAAGATCAGACGCTTGTCTTGTATTATGCATATGAATATCTGAGTTCAACCGGAAGCTGCTTGTATCTGTCTGTATATCTTTTCTTACAAATTTTAGAAGTTCATATATATATAAACATGGAAGAGGTAAGATTTCAAGAAATTTAAATAGAGGTTTACAAGAAGTTCGAGGTTTACTTCCGGTCATAAACCTTAAAGCTCTCTTTCGTAAAACGAATATGGAATTTAGCAGTGCAGTAGATCCCCAGAATATAATACCATATTTCAATTTAGAATGAAAAAGTCCAAAATGAGTTGTGAGCAGAACATGCTGACTGACACTATTTCGTAAAAGCTTTAACATGTAACAGGTTTGAGCCAATTTACTAGATAATTTTTGAATGTGAATTTTCCAATCTAATGTATCTGACACCCAAAGACCAAGAAATTTTATATCCGAGACGTAATTCAACGTTTTGCCGTTAATTGTTACACAAGGGCGTTTTCTTATCTCGTTTTTTACTACGTGAAAGCACATGCACGAAGACTTTGTTGTGTTTAGTATTAGTTTATTTCTATCCATCCAGTCACTGACGGCAGACATGGTGGAATCTACTGCATTACATAACTCAACGTAAGTTTCTCCAGTTACTAAAATATTTGTATCGTCAGCATACAGAACAATTTTAGCAGAGTCTAAACATTGTGGCAAATCATTTATATATATTAAAAATAGAATAGGGCCTAAGATGGAACCTTGAGGAACTCCAAATTTTAACTCTTTTGTATCTGAATAACATTTGCTTACTCCCTGAGTTTGACAGTTAATTTCAACAGTTTGCCTTCTGTTGGAAATATACGATTTAAACCAGTCATAAGCATTTCCCCTAATACCATAATCTTGCAATTTTTTAAGTAAAATTTGATGATCAATTGTATCGAAAGCTTTGCTAAGATCAAGAAATATGCCGGTTGTATATTTCTTAGCGTTTATTGAATTTAAAGCAGAATAGAGAAAGGAGTAAAGAGCAGTTTCAGTAGACTTATTTGATCTAAAGCCATTTTGAGCAGGAGATATTAAGTTAAAATTATTTAGAAAGCTAACTAGTCTTATATACATAAGTTTTTCAAAAAGTTTGGAGAAGGTAGACAGACATGATATTGGTCTATAGTTGGATGTAAGATCTTTCTTGCCACTTTTATATAAGGGCTTAACAACTGCTAGCTTCAATGCCTCAGGAAAAACGCCACTACTAAAAGAGTTATTTACTATAAAGCATAAGATATCAGCAATTTCATAGGAGCATTGCTTTAGAATTTTATCAGGAACTTCATCATATCCTGAAGAACTCTTATTTTTCATTTTCAGTGTAGTATTTAAGATTTCCTGACTAGTTACTGGGTGCAAGAACAATGATTTTTCGAAAATATCGTTATGTCTACTAACGTATTGTTTGCTAGGTAGTTTATTGTTCACGTTATTAGTGATAAGCTTTTCCACTTCATTCGTAAAGTAATCGTTAAAAGCATTTGCAATTTCAGTCGGATTTTTAATAATTTTATTTTGACAAGAAACGCTAGTTATCTTAGAGGAGGGTTTTCGTTCCCCAGATTCTTTCCGAATAATTTGCCATGTAGCTTTCATTTTATTGGAAGCTTTCCCAATGTAAGTATCATTCTCTAACATTTTTGCCTGTTTTATGACCTTATGTAAAACTCGTCTGTACATTTTGTGGTATCGTTTAAACACGGGAGTACGGCACCGTCGGGATAGTTGATGTAAATAGCGCATTTTTTCTAGAGAAACCTTTATTCCAAAAGTCTTCCACTTCGAACTGACATTTACCGATTTATTTATCTTAAATTTTTGTTTAGGAAAAGCAATATTAAAATAATGAGTAAATATACATAAAAAGGAATTAAATTGGTCGTTAACATTACATTCAATATAAACATCCTCCCACAACTCAGTTTTCAACAAGTATCTGAAATATGCTACGTTAGTGGGTGTAAATGAACGCCGTTCAGACCATTCCACGCCCACGTTTGTATTCTTATTAATTATTTCTGTGTAAAAATAGAGAAGTTGAGCATTATGATCAGAATAGCCTAGGTTTAGTACATCAACATGAGATACGAAATCATCACGTGGAATTATAATTTGGTCAAGAGCAGAGATTCTTGTTTTGCCTATTCTGGTAGGAGTATTGACGATAGGTTTCAGATTAAATGATGTGCAGAGCGAAATGAGATCTTCTTTTTCTTTGCTATTATTTAGTAAAAAATCAATATTAATATCACCACAAATTACTAACGACTTTTTAGAGGACGAGAATTCCGATATAAGCCTTTCTAATTTATTCAAAAAGTCATTGACATTACTGTCTGGCGTGCGATAGAGACAGATAAGTATTAAATTATGATCGCAAAATTCAAGTGCTACAGATTCGAAAGTTTTCTCAACGTTCAATGTAAGGGTATTTCTTAGAATTTTGATACGAAAGTCCTCTTTGACGAATATGGCAATACCGCCATGGGATATATTTTTCCTACAATAGTACGCAGATAGTTTAAAACCTGTGAGTGAAATTGTTTCTATTTCTTCTTTATTCAGCCAGTGCTCCGATATACACAAGACATCAATTTTACTTAATTCATTTTCCAAAATAATTTTTAATTCGATTATTTTATTTCCTAATCCTTGGACGTTGTGGTGCAGGATTCGGAGACTGGTATTTTTTGACTCACTTACGTCTTCTACTTTTTGATTAGGAACATTACCGGTAGTTATATCTACTGCTTTTAGTAGGGGAGTATTACTTTGGCAACTTACATTATCTACAACATTTAGATCCGAGATACAAGAGGACATACCACAACACACATAACCTATATTACTTTTTTTGTCATAACAATTACAGGAAACTTCTCTATGTTTACTTTGAGGAAGTGAAGTACACGTCATAAATTTCGTTTTTCTGCAGAACTCGTAACCTATAAAAAAGCATTTGCTGCCTCAATAATCCAATCACAGACCCTTTTCTTTCCTTTTGCATTTAGATGTAAGCCGTGACTAGTGTAATCCTGTCTACGCAATGCACCTAAACTAACAAATTTAACATGGCTGTACTTTCTAGAGATTATTTCTTTCACCTGCATATTAAATTCAAATATTGATCTGTTTACACTACCATTCGGCCTATGCGGAAAATCATACCTATAGGGTGTTGACAATACTACTGTTCTAATATTTCTTTTACCTGTGCTTTCAAGTGCTCTTTCTAAAGATACTAACACATTCTGGGTTTCTAGTGGATGGCTTAGGTTATTATTAGTTCCACCAGTCAACACAACACAATCGTCTTCATTGAGATTACTAGTTAGTTTATGAACGTTCTCAACGATAGATTCGTAGGGTGCACTTGGTTTCACAATGCTGCTCACACTAAGGCCAGTATTTGCACAATCTTGGATAATAGATGCACAGTTTCTTAAATGACTGTCCCCCAATAGTAGCATTTTTTGCCTGTTCTTTTCTTCTGATCGAGAGGAGATTCCTGTTGACTTATTGAAACTTCTAGTACCGGTACATTGTTCTTGACTGTCACTCTGTGAAAGAATGTTTTGTTGTGTTCTATTGGATGCACTAATATTGCTAACGGATTTCACATGTGCTCCCTTAATGTTCTCCTGTACCCTTGTAACTGAGTTAAACTTCCTTTCACTGTTTTTCTTTACTTTACATTGTATGTTCTTTGGTGATGAACTTAGTGGAGCTACTGCTGTTTTACAATTCGTATGTAAGTTAGACTGTTGACAACACTTGCACTTCTTTGAATGTTCACACTTGCCATAATTTACTGTTTCAATTACGTCACTGTTACTGTTTATGCATTGTTCTTCATCGAGAATAGCAAACCTATTACTAGTTTCTACATTTGATACACATGCAGAAAGTCGATTATTTCTTACTACTTCTGACCACTGGCCATTTCTATGAATTTGACCTTGCACTTCAGCACTTTTATCATCTCGTTGTTTTCGAAGTTCGTTTAATTTGCCTTTCAACGACTCTACATCATTCATCAAAATATTTATTATTTCTTGTAGAGAAGAAACTTCCTGTTTTGTTTGTACACAGCTTACGCAAGATCGTTCTGCTATAGCATTTTCTACTGGAATATTTGTACCCATCCCTCGTTTCGTTTTTGACCTTGTTACTGTCTCTGTTTTGTTATTAATCTTTATAACACAGGTATCACACAAACTAGGAATATTATCAACGTTTCTACAGCATTTTTTTCGACACCTTTTACACAAGATCACCAGGTTTCTTGTTAAATCTTCAGCAGATACGACACCAACACAACCATCTTCCGCCATCTTGACTCACTTAATAAACTAAAATGTCATACTTGATCAATGCAGGGCTGTATACATACTTTTTGGCCACCCTGTAAATTAGGACTCGGCTGAATATGGTATAACTTGCCTCAGATAGTTTATTATTTCATTTGTGTCGTCTGTGACTCACAGTGACGTAAATGACATAAACATCTTGCAACAGTTGTACGTTTGTTCCGTACATGATAGTGAAACACACTTTATTTAGTTACATAATTTAGGTAATTAAATACTAGAAATCTTATTCCAGCAAAAGACTTGTGTCTTTTATTTCTTTCTTCACGTTTCTTTCAAAATACTAGTTCTGAGGTGTGGTAGTCAGGAAGTACAATAAAACCAAGTATTCAGTGCACTGAGACACTGTTTATCACTGTGTGAATTGACAGCCTGTCAATAGTTACCTAATGCAACAGGAAGTCGTCAAATTACGAAGCAATAAAATTGTCGCAAATACTTCTATTCATGACATTTCCTAAGTACTTCACCGTTAGGGAACTCAAATTTTGGTGGTGTATATACGTTTTTTTTTAAAAAAGACTTAATGTTCCATGAGTGTCAAAAGAAAGAAAGAAAAGCATGCGTCCACGGCCTCTTAAATATACTTCTGCCCCGTAATTTCTCTGCTCATTTTCTAGAACGTACAAAATTACAATTTAGTAAACTAACCAATGTACGACTATTTAAGGTGGTTTCCATACTTACGCAACCCGTTATCTAACTACACAATATCGTAGTTGTGAGGGTTTATGTAGAGTAAGTCCAGTAGAGATGGACTTTCTGAGTGAGACCAACCAGGACCATAAATTATCCACCAGAGTGGAGCGGAAATATTGGTGTAGTATCGTGGCGGATATATGCAAGACACCGTGTGTTTTTCTGAAGCAGAAGTCTACACATTTCTTCAGTAGACAAGATTTTTTTTCTTATTTCAGATATGTCAAAATTTCTTTGACCACATTTCATTGAAAGCAATATTCAACGTTCTTGATGTAGATTTCTTCGGTTTTGTTTCTTACTAGCTCATTTTCCCATGAAAGAATGATGTGTTAATGAAAACAATGAAGTTTCCCGCGTGCAAAAACTACAACAAGTAAACTACCTTTCTTCCTCTCCTTCTTGGGATAGATGAACCATTGCTATTGTGGGAGAGATGGGCCTCATAGGAACACGTCAGCTTACTAAGAAACAGGAAGGGGAATTTTAAATGCACCGAATTGATCACAAAAGACAAGAAACAAAAAACAAGAAGAAAATTCCGATCATATCTTTATCTTCATTCAGTGATGATGATTAATCGATAATACATGCTGAAAATGATTATATGGAGGAGTATCATGAAAACGTGTGTGTTGGATACTGCGAAAATTATAATGAAGCAAGAAGAGAAGGTGACTGGATACAACGTATTCTGTGTGAACGCTGGTTACATGATGGCTGCTCGAAATGTGAGAATGTTTGTGATTTGTGTGGCACAATTTTTAACTATACAAAACAAGATGTAATGTACGGTACGATGTACGATAATGGCACTTATTTTTCTTCTTAAAACATGAAACTTATGTATTCTTGCCATCTGCATTTTTTAAGAGTCCATGTTAAAAAGAAAGTTCATTTTTAGGTTTTCTATCTTAGTTTAATCAATATTAAAATATATGATATCAATATTAGATTTCAGTAAAAACTTGGCAGCTGTATAATATCTACTTTATTAATATAACATATTTAAACGCAAAACTGTTTCAAATTATTTATTTATTTATTGTTTATGTTCTGTATATGATTCATCACTTCCACAGTGCACGGTCCATCTAACCCATAGTAATATGGGATAGATGAACCAGTCAGCCATTTTTTCAAGTTTAAATGTCGGGTAGAAATATGTCTTTTTTCATCCTAAAAACCTTTAGTTATGATTACAGAAAGTCCTTTCTTGGATTTCGTGCGGAAAAACGTACTCTATGCACAATTATTCGAGTTATTGGAGGCAGATAAAAAGTGGTTCATCTTTACCGGACTTACTACATATATTCAATATACAATAAAAATATTTCACCAAGTAGTACTTTTTTAATTGAAGTAAAATGTAGCTGAGTTTCTACCATTCTCTCATTGTATTTGTGTGTCTGTTCGTCTGTTTCACGACAATTCTCGCAAAAATTATTTGATTTTAATGAAGCTTGGTGTGTATTGTCCTTCGACTTGCAGAAATAACCCTATCGTTTGCACATATACATGCAAAACAATTTTCCACTATAAGCCAAGTAAAAATTATTTAATTTTGATAAAACACTATATTTTCTTCCGTCATCCCAGTCATGCCTATTGATTGTGGTTGAAATTTGACTAAGTACACCCTGGTAAAACGAGTAAGTTCCCGTAAACTTTGAAGTGTCCCTATTTTAATATCATACAAAAATAATTTTCCTCGACAAATTTAATCAAAATGTGTATTCTGCGATATTTTTCATAATAAATATATTTGATTTTGTAGTAATATTGAGCATATTTCCTTTAAGGCTTCCCAATGATCCCTCTACATGGAATAATAATCAATAAAGAATAAATACTGGGGTTAATTTCCGCCCCCTTTCGAATTAAAATGAAATAGGTTTCACGTTAACTTTCGTTAAAGAAAAATATTCGATTTGAATGTGATACTATAAATTTTTTGAGGCTTCGCAATCATCCATAATACTTGGATTTAGAATAAGTCGGGAGGAAGGAATTTCCCCCTCCTCTCTTTCTGAAAATTAGAAAATATGTTGCACAATTGTTTTATAAAAGTTATTCGATTTTGATTGAATATGGTGGATATATATTCTATGAGACTTTTCTACACGGAATGTACGGCTGGATTGAAATCAGACAATGGTAAGGGAGTGAATTTACATACGATTAAAGAACAAAATAAAAAGCGAGTGAATTCACCTACGATTAAGAACAAAATTGTAAGGGAATGAATTTACCTATTTTTAAAGAACAAAATAGTAAGGGAGTGAATTTACCTACAATTAAAGAACAAAATAGTAAGGAGTGAATTTACTTACGATTAAAGAACAAAATAGTAAGGAGTGAATTTACCTACAATTAAAGAACAAAATAGTAAGAAGTGAATTTACCTACGATTAAAGAACAAAATAGTAAGGGAATGTATTTAACTACGATTAAAGAACAAAATATGCTTCTTCAAGATCGTGAGCTTCTCTGATTTTTAATAAAATGTAATCATTAGTTTTAAAGGATAAGCTGATAAAAGTCTCCAATAACAATAGGACAAAAAACTTTCTCGTAGAGTGCACAGCATCACTAGTATGAAAGTAAGGATGGGAATGGGGGGAAGGGGGCACCATTAGAGTATGAGAATTGTGGATACAATTTAAGGCCGTGTCTAACGTTTTCAGCTGAGATCATCAATCCCTATGTAATAACATGGTGAACTTCTTTCCAAAGTATTATGAAAACTATTTGTCTTATGCAGTTCAAAATTTCTCCAGATGTTAACCTACCCCAATACTACTTTTTTTATTTTTAATCTAGCTCTTATAGTTCATTAATATTACTTTTTTACAAAGAAATGTGACAGCGCTGTAAATGTATACACAAATTCGGGTATTGGAGAATCAGCAGGGTATCTTTTCTTGCTCGTGGAGGTGCAGATACCTGATCCATTCACACCATTGTTCTCCACTGATCTTCAAAAAGTTGGTAGGGGAGGGAAACAAGTTAATGAGATAAGATTGTTAATCTAAAAATGCGGAGAATGCATATCTTCCAAGTTATATTAGTTGACACCCTGATCATATGGTCGGAAGAAGAAAGGATTGCGAGAGGCAAGATTGGCTATTGTCAGAAATGAAACAAACTTATCTATCTACACATCTTTTTACTTGTATTTTATAACAAGCCTTCTTGTCAAACAGAGTGTACTTTCCCTATTTTCCTATTTCAATCATTTTTGATCCTGGCGTCTTCTTGTTTTGCCTATTCCTGTTTCGCCTACTAGCCTCTCATCAAAATGTATCAAGATTTCTACGTTATCAAGATTGTAGGCGAAACAGGAATTCCTGTTTTACCCACTGTTAAGACGAAGGGATGTTTTTGGGTTTGGGATTTTTCTTGGGAATTTTATTTTTAATGTAAATTAAGTTATTTAGTAAAATAATTTAATATTAACGAAAATGCATCAGTAGTCACGATTTTTAAAACAACTACAATATGAACAAAGGGGTAAGTAGATGTACATACTTCCACTTTTACCAAAAATCATCTTAGTTAGTCGAAACTAATACTGCACTCTGATTGGTGTTTCATTGGGGAGAGAACAAATCAGAATCTCAGATTATGTCTACCTTTGAATCGAAACTTTTAAGGAGCCACCAAGAATATAATGTATGTGTTAGTCTTGGGTTGAACTTTGTGTGTGTCGTATAATTGTGGAAGCTCAGAAATTCCCTATGCTTTTTCCTGGACCCGTGTCGCACGTCTTTTAAAATTATTGATAGGATTGTCTTCTGATTGTTTTGTGAAAATATTTTTGTAACAAGTGTGTTTATCCTCAAAGATATGTCGAACTTTGTTAACACTAAGCGTGGAGGCAAACTGTTTGAATATGAAGGTTATTTATATCGGATTAATAGGCATAATGGTGAGAAGACTTATATGAATTGTGCACTCGGATGCAAAGTCACTGTTGTTTTTTATGGAGATGAGCCCATAAACTTTGCACGTGCCGCGAAGAACGTCAATTGAAGCCAGACGTTTAATGGATAAAATGACGAACAGAGTACTCGAGAATCCAATTCAACCACCTCCAAAGATTTACACGTACGTTCATTTCTTTGTTGTAAAGCACACCACAGTGGCATTTTTTCTTATTTCGGGGGGTTATTGCTATCGTAATGCAAGCCACAGACCTTCGTATATAATAAGTGTAGAGTTGATTTGTCAGATTTCACCAACGAACAGTGGAATAGCCAAGTGTAAGAGTGATGAGAATTTCATAGTTACCCTACTCACCCATTTATTTTTGTTGCACAGAGATTCTTTCATATCTATGCTGACGAAATTACACACTGTGCAGCACTACCAAGAGGGAAGAGAAGGAAGGAGCCAGTCGTATGGGCACCTTGAATCATTGGCTGTGTGTCACAGGTGTGATAAGAGCTTATCGGGACAAATCCCGCCGAAAATAAGATCATCTTGGGAGGGTTACATAAATGTGTTTTTCGACGTGAACTACAGTTATAGTGCCATTATCAAATTGTGCAAGGAGCGTGGATTCACTGTGTCCGAAATGGCATATCACGGGTGTTTAAAGGAGCAGGTGAAGCGAGGTGTGAGACGCTTCCTATGGGGAAAAACAGGTCAACCCCCGGCCTGCCACTAGCCGCACACGAGCCAGAATTCGGGTCTCTGGTCACCTGGGATAATCCACCCACAAAGAGAAGTATCGCGAGCCGGCCACAGACATCACTGAAGATAGTGCACACCATCGTTCACCACGATTTGAGATTTGTAAAGCGACGGAAGGGGGGTGTTCATAAGCTCTTGCCCAAACACATCCAGGAACGTCGCACCAACTGTCCAAAGCTGTATGAGAAGTACGTGGCCAGTGAAAAGTGGATTTTTTTTTACACTGGACGAGCGATGTGTTTATCTGGATGACTGTCACAAGCTAACTTTTTTTTTTTTTTTTTTTTTTTTTTTTTTAATCGATCGACTGGTGCGAGGGACTTTCAAAGATTGTTCACTGAATGCAAGGGAAGTTTCGGCACAGGTTTCATGATCATTGCTAGATACTCGTACCAGGGCAAGCTGACCATACATCGTGCAGCCAAACATACGAAGGTGAATTCGGCATATTACGAGACTAACATCCTGATATCCGTTTATTGCCATGACATTCCGCATCTCAACGGGAGGGACAAGAATCATGTGTGGGTGCATCAAGACAAGGCGTCAAGTCACACATCTCGCTCAACCCGTCTCATCCTCAGCGCCGCAACAAATGACAGCAGAAACTGGAATTCGTGCCACTCCACTCACAGACATTCTAGTGAAATCTCGTGATGTGTCACCGATTGACTTTTGCGCCTTCGATCTCCTGAAATGGGCTTTGTCTCACAGGAGAGCCCACACCGTTGAAGGGCTACGGAAAGTCTGTCAGAGAGAGTGGTTGTGGTTTGACATGATTACATAACGTGTCAGTCACCTTCAGTGGAAACTTCGCTGTTGGGCAATTGCACAGATGTAGGGCTACCAAATAAAGCACTCTCGATGGTAGTGACATGGTTTCTCTTAAGGTAAGTGCAGGTTGAAATCGTCACCATAGATTGGAAACAACTTCTGTATTATATGAAATATTAACAAATGTGACTTAAAATAAAAACTATAATATTTAAAAGGTAACTTCATAACAATGTAAACTAGATATTGATTGAAACTTATCAACTTAAATTACATTACAGGGAGGTAATTGTCCAAGCCGGATTAAGTGAAGAAGTGCTGCTGTTTCCCAACATTTAATGGTGTTAAGTGTAAATTATGCAACACACGCGCTAAACAAGGTCCACCTACTCCACATTCATTAGATGATCTTGTTTTAGAAGGAAGATGGACACGAACATTAAATGGAAAAAGAATTCTTCTAGCAGACGATAATGTTGGATCAGATCGTCTACTGGTTTCAACTTCCTTTCGGTGACTTGCATTAAATCAATACCTGGATTCATATAAAGCTAAAATCCCCAAGAAAAATCCTCAACTGAAGAATTTCCCTTTATTCTAACAGTAGGCGAAACAGGAATAAGCGGAACAGGAATTCCTATTTCGCCTACAATCTTAGTACCGTAGAAATCTTGATAAATATTGCTGAGAGGCAAGAAGGCGAAACAGGAATAGGCAAAACAGTAAGGAATCTTTGATCCTAAATCTTGATTCTTGCGCGGTGAAGAAAGGGGACACGTCAGAGGAAACGCAAAACTAAACCCAATATTTTACTTTCCAAAATAAGGAATGTAACTTTAAAAAATAAAACTTTAAAAGAAATATCTGGGAAGATGAAAGAATAAAACATGGCATTTCATGCGTGTTCGTAACAGTAATATACAAAATAAATAAATGAATAAATGTTACAATATTTCTGAGGGTCTAGATCATTTGGACCCGATATTGGTATTCCAAGGATAAGCAAGTTAAATACTTTCAGATGTTTATCCAGAAATTTCTCGTCTCGTCTTGATTATAAAATCGAAAACCACACGAGAAATAGCTTTCTAAATTCGACACGAGGCAAGAAATATAACAATTATCGTCTCGCTTTTGAGACGAGAAATTTCTCGAGTCTCGTGGCGTGATCAGCACTAATTCACCCAAGTCTTGATCTCAAACACAATTTTAATGTTAGAAAATACACAGTGGCGTATTTACGATTTTGTTTCGGGAGGGACTTTGCTAACTTTCGGGGAGGGGGGGGCTTTGTCTGAAAATGTGAAAATTCTGCAAGATATTCCATATACTTTACTATAGTAAGTAAGATTTCGGGGGGAACTTAAGCCCGGAAGCCCCCCTAAATACGCCACTGATGTTACATGGTTCATATGTAAAAAACTATAAAGTGATAAAATGATGGTACGAAAGCAATAAAGAGTATTTATCCACGTTTAAAATATGTAAGTCATTACACAGTTTACTCCAATAATAAGTATGGTTTAAAGGTTGTTATATCACACTATTCGTGGACCAATCGAGACGCGGAACGATCATGATAACTTCCAGATGAATTTAAGGAAAAAATAGGGCATATTTTTTTTAACATAAATTGTCAAAACGGAACAATAAAATTTCGAGACAAGAGTGAAAGAAGTTTTCGAGGATCGAGATGAGACGAGACCTATTAAATTTAGAAGGCGAGACGAGAAAACCTTACTTCTCGTCTCGTCTCGTCTTATGGGGAACACTATCTGAACGAAATAAATAGCATCTTGCTTGTAGTGACTACCTGGCAGATATTGGTGCATTTTTTTTGGGGGGGGGCATGAATAATCGATTTTATGGTATATCAATCTGCAAGCGTATCATCAATCTGTACGCTATTATTGAGACATTAGCGAAGAACAGAACACTGTAGAATGCATTATGCTATTATTTAGAAATGAAATGAAATCTTTGTGTTTTATGTCCCACGGTTATGCCGGCTAGGCTAAAGGTCACGGTGATTATGAGAATAAATAAAATGGTGGAATGAAGAAAGTGGAAGGAAACGACAGAACCCCGAAAAATCCGACGAACATAGTGTTTATTCACCACAAAACCCACTTGGTGCGGTCTGGATCAAGCCGGGGACCCCACACATCAGAGGTGAGCACTCTATCACTGAGCCTGAGATCCTTCGTGGTTAAATGGTTAGCGTACGCGCCTATGGCGTGGGAGACCCGGGTTCGATTCCCGGCGGGAGCTTATGTGGTTCGGATTCCACGTTAATTAGTAGGTCCACTTCTCATATAGCCTCGTTGCTGAACGGCACGTTAAACTTAAAATCAAATCAAAATCAAATCTACCACTGAGCCACCGCGGTCCCGTTATTCTTTAGGGCATAATAGCTTATGTAAAAGAATTCTTGAAATTCTCATATTCTTAATCTGCACCACAATAGATTTGATGAATAATATTTCTTCTACCTGGGTTTATTAAACTTCCAAACTACTCTATTGCATAAGTATCGGAAGTCTAATAGAACGGCTATGCCCGTCTGTCTGTCAACAGGCATCACACTAAAAGCGGTAAGAGATATGGAGAAGGGTTTTCTGGAATCGATTTAGCGTTCTAAGAATAGGCTTCATCTCCTCCGTCTATCTTCTATATAGATCGAAAGTGATAGAGATCGACTACAAACGGGCCTTAAATCAAAAACTATAATAGCTAGCGATAAGCGGATTTAGGGAATTGATTCAACGTCTGTAGAAAATATACCATCTCCATTCCTATCTCTCTATTAAAACCGGAACTGGTAGAAATTTACTACTGTTTCCGGTTTCAATATTGATTTTCATAGAGCATAAACGATAGGGAATATATCGAAAAACAGTTCGCGGTCGCTTTCTTCTTACATATATATTAACTATTTTGCAGTTTGCCATACATCACAACAGGGTAAATCCTCTTTCATCTCTATATAAATGTTTGTCCGTTATGTGACAAATAAGCGAGTTTACTTCACTATACAGTTCGAAACTTTTATAAGATGAACATTTCCCTCACTTGAAAGCAAGAGATTTTCTGAAACTTTCGTACGTCGTTAGCTCCAATAGGCCTCTACATGTAACTATTCACACAGAGATGTTTGTGAGAATCAATGAAATCTTTAAGATCTATGAAGAGAGAGTAAACAGACTTTGCTCTTATCTACTGTCAATCTGCATTCCATCGGCTTCTTTATCTCCGGAGACAACCCAAAGTTCGCGCACGTAACCTAGCGGGGAGCAGAAAATTAAAGAAACCTACCTGGTTAGCCTCCTATCTGCTGTTCTGCGTTGTTGCAAAATGTACGGCCATATATTAAACAGATTTTAAATGGAAGAAAATTAATTTTTAATTAGAGCGCTCTAATATTACCCTAGCAAGAAAAAGTAAAAGTGAACATGCAATATTAATACTAACAAACATTTGGACGAATTTTGAAGTGTATAAAATAAATAGTTTTCATAATATTTTGGAAAGAAATATGGCATGTTATTATGTAGGGAAATCCCAACGCATTCCGAGTGTTGGACACCCTTAAGAGCCTGTCATAATAAAATAATACAAAATTTACCATGTTTGTTTTGTTTGTTTTTCATAAGTGAAAGGAGATAATGAAATGCAACTTACCAAAATCATATATAATGTTATTCTACAACAGAAAATATGAACCTGTAGAATTTTCAGAGTTGCCGTCCACAGAAATTACAGTGTTACCAAAATAACATTTCCTCCAAAATTTAAGTTAAGGCAGCGACTAGAGACGAACTCAGCTGTATTTGATTACGTACTATGTTGTTTTGGTATGCTGTGAACTAATTTTTAAATAATAAATTGTATTTAGTTTTTAATAAACAAAATAGTTTTAACATACAGTTATTAAAATTAAATAATAATGTTATTTAAAAAGTAGTTCACAGGATACCAAAACAACATGATACGTAATCAAATGCAGTTGAGTTCGCTCCTCTAGTCGCTGCCTTAACTTAGATTTTTGGGGAAATGTTATTGTGGCAACACTGTAATTTCTATGGATGGCAAATACTGAAAATTCTTCATGTTCATATTTTCTGTTGTAGAAGAACATTATCTATGATTGTGGTAAGTTGCATTTCATTATCTTCTTTCACTTATGAAAAACAAGCAAAAGAAAAATGGTAAATTTTGTATTATTTTTAGTATGTCAGGCTCTTAATTCATTCATGACATTCGCTTATTTTGTTAAAAAAAAAAAAAAAAAAAAAAAAATATTGTTTTAGAATTTATTTAGTTTATTAAATTCATACAATAGGAACAATGTTTCTGACAAATATATTTGAAGTATTTCAGTAAAACCACAAAGAGTTTGCCACAGTTTTCTTTTTGCTTTAAACAACACTTAGCCTTGCAACGTTTATAATAAGTACATGTTTCTAAATGCTTATATACTAAACATGAAAAATATATTCATTTCAATCAAAACTCTCCATAAATTTACTTTGCTTTCTTTATTAACTTATGGTACATTTAGTCACATATTATTAGTTTTGAGTGTATTTTCAGGACATTAGCGAATTCATATTTATGCAATTAGCCATATACTTTTAATTACTAATAAACACAACTTTTGGAAAGTGGACAAAGTGTTGGATAGCAATTGGTTTAATCTTGGAAATAATACGTTTCCGTACATCCAAGGAAAAGGATAACGATGATCACACTTTCCGATCATAAACAAATAATTAAATGAAAACAAGTTCTAGAGGATTGATTTTTTTGGTTGAAATGTACATTTACAAATTCCATAAAACATTATGAAATGTGTGTGGTTTTATGAGATGAAACTGTTATGTTGCACTTGAATCTTTTCAAATATATATTCGGAAGAAGATTTAATATGGTTTACAAAGTGGCTAAGATATATAATTATTTCTACTTGTGTGTATAAATATATAATTATTTATACCTTCAATTTCTTCATTTTTTTCTTAAACCTGCGATGTAATTTTTTCCCATTATGAAGTTAGAAAACGAATCATTCATGTTTCATAACTCTCTACAATGGAGATGAAAGTTTTTCTGAATCCTAGTGCGTAAAGTTATATACGCACTCGAATATATGGTATATACATGAACATGACTTAAAGTATTGGCAGGAATGATGCTTTTTAGTGAAAAAATCTCATTCTCGTCATTTTTCTTTAGAAAGTTACAAAACATGAAAACAAATACAGTTAAAGTTAGTAACTTTATCTCATTACAATTTCTAGTTTAGTACAAATTTGTTTTCTTTTAATTTAAGCTGTGTCAGTCTTCAACTGAAAATTTAAAAGTTCGTTAATATTAGTACTTAATTTATAATATACTACTTTAGAGTATGTTTGAATATTTTTGGGGTGTTTCATTATTTTGTTATACTGATTTGAAGTAGCATCATTTCAGATTTTGCCAGGGGTCAAAGTTCCATGTGAATATGTTAATATAATTACAACTTATTGTAATATAATTACAACTTATTGTAATATAATTACAACTTATTAAAATAAACACCTTTCTAGAACTCAGGGGGAAATTTTCTCCTCTGTCCTCCACAAATGCTGATTTGTAACAAAGTTTGTGGGACATTATTGATTTAAAGATTAGATGTATGTTTAGGGTATAGTATCCAATCAATGGGTTTATATATAAAAGGGAGGTCTTTGAGCAAATAAACTGTACATGAAAAAACGCATGTTTTGAAATTTGTTTTGAACATATGTTTTCTTATTTTCACACAGAAGTACACAGTTCCGTAGTTTTATTCTTCCAAGTGATTAGATGGGAGATTCCTTTAATTTTGAATTTAAATTCTTCATTATTACCAAAGACAATTTTTTAATTAGTAATTAAATATCAAGTGTAGCTGTTGGCATAGCCATGGTTAACAGATAATTTCGAGATACCTGAAACTACTGAGTGCTTCCGAAACTCCAAATAATATCTTATATTTTATATTAAGTACATGGAGTAGAAGAATATTGTCTAAACCGATTTGTGATACTGTTGAAAGAATATTTTATAAATGATATCTGAACTTGGCAGAAATTATACTTCCACACAAAATTATCTTACCTGTTTATAAATGTGTTTAATAGAAAATATACCAGTAGAAAGGGAAATCTAATGTAGAAAAGTGTGATATTTTCATATGCACAAGTTAATACCATTACGTATCCATAATATCTTGCGATTTAAAAGAGAATGACAAAGAATGAAAGTAAATTACCCATTTTTTTTAAAAAAATCAAGCATCATGTTATGACATTTACCTGTGCGAAATATATTTAAAAAAATATATTTCCATTTGTGTTTTCATATTTTAAATCGGTTCCTTTTATTACTACTAATAATAATAATATGTAAGATTCTTCAATAATGGTTTGGAATTATGCCAATTTATATATTACATCTAGAAACATTAATTGTATCATTATTTGTTCAATAATATAGCAATTATCGAAAGTTTTACTTGTTAGTGCAAATGCTCGATATTCTCATTAATGCCGTTAATTGGTCTAAGGTACGTTTTCTGTTCATAATGGTGCGCTTTTACAGTATTTTTAAATCTATGTAATCGTAATCAAAATAAAGAATTTACTTGACTATTAAAATAATTTATTCTGACATTTTTTGCTTTCATTTAGCTACACAGCATGTATTTTTCTTCTAGTAAAATATTTTAGTGTATGTTCCTGAAATTTCAGATTGTTGTTTTGATTCCAATATCAAATTTAAAATTTAATGCAGATGCCGCTATTTTGTAGTTTTATGATGTGTTTATTTCACATTACCTAGTCGTTATATGTTTAGGTGTACGTAACCTCGCCGCCTACGTACACGAAGTTTAATTGCGAAAAGTAAAATTCGTGCACATGAATTTGTATTGTTTATTTAACTTGAAATCATCTTAAGTTTTCACTTACTCTTGTGTACGTAATATGCATAGGACAATAAATTAGGCAAGAGACGACAACTTAAAGAATTTTACATTGTATTAACTTGGTAAACCACAGAAAGATGAACGAATACAAGAGGTCCGAACATGATAGAAATGTAAGGGTCGCAAGTGCAAAATAATAGGAAAATATCGATGTGAAACTAAAGATCATACGAAAAAACACTATCTAAATGAGATTTCTATTTAGCAAATTAAATTCATCCAAAATTATACATAATGTTGTCATTATAGGGCTGCAAAGAAACAATAAAGATAAGAAATTGAAAAGTATTTAGTAGCCCTATTATATAACTGTGTATCAATTAAGTAAAATTACTTCATAAATGTAAATATAACCGTAAAGTATGAAATCTCAGGCAAATTTGTATAATAACAGAATATATCCTAAAATCTCAGTGTCAATACTTACATGAAATTATAAACATACAGCATTACAAAGAAAGTATTCGTAAAAATTCCCAATGATCCCGATATGCTTATATTTTTAAAATTTCAAGAACATAATGGCGATTAGTACGAAACTTCATTTATTTAGTTTCCTCTGTTGATGTCTCTATAATGATTTCATGGAAAAGACGATTTTTACAGCAACTTAAAGTACTTAGTAAGTACGAAACTAACATGAGAAGAAATGAAGATTTATACAAACATTACAAATTAAACCAGAGATACATTATTTGTGTAGTCTATTTCTTTAAATTCCAATTTACCTTTCAAATTCAGTAGCATACACTTACCGTCAATAATAATTTTTCTTCTTACATAATAATACCACAGTAACATAAAGCTTTGCTGAGTATCATCGGTGGAGATTGTCACTTTTTCTTTTTAAATTCTTGAAAGGTAGGGTAATGATTTTATTACACTCTTATACCTTTCATTATTTTTAAAATTATTTTTCTTTAATATTATGGACGTCATACGTTCATTATTGTAATACATCATGGTATGTAGAGATTCTAAAACATCTATCTTTAAGAATTCTAAAGCTTAAGATTAAGATACATTTGACACAAACATTAAAGGAATACACTTAACGCCATCAAATGTAGGTAGTGCAAGAAGAATAGTTTACATCGTTAAAGTGCTAGATAATATAGTAGGAGATTTAAAAGTGCATTACAACTGGCACAATAGCGACAATACACACTATACCATACATCTGATGGCAAATTACATTAAAATACTTGGACACACGACACATTATAATCAAATCAAGCTTTGTGAAAGTGAGAGAAGTTACGTTTTTTATTTCTACTGCGTTCACGCAGCTCTTCGTTATTTATGAAGATTGAAATGGTCTTTTTGGGGCTCAGCATTGTATGAAACTTCTCCCAAATTCCAGAGCTTTTCTCAGAATCTACTTATTTAATATACATTCTAATATATATATTTATATACGTATATGTATGTGCATTTCTTTTAAGTATATTTGTGTAAATATATATATATCATAAATATTTTTATGATAGTCTGATCTACTTATACTTAATATATGATTATATATGTAGATATATATATATATGTATATGTGTTTGTGTATGTACTCACATATGGTTTTAAAATTGACTTACGTAGTATATAATAATCTAATCCATTATTCTTGTATTAATGTATATTTAAGTAGTTATGTAATATCTTTAAATTGTCGTGGAATGTATTTTCTTCATAATATTTAAACAGCATAGACAGGATTATAAGCGAATATAGAGATTTTATCCATATTAATTTCAAACGTTTTGCGTTCCGAATAATAATTCTTTATTAAAATTCCAGATAGATTGCGAACTCCAATGACAAAATTTATACCTTAAACTGACCAGGCATAAAATATACACATTTAAATTGCAGCTCGTGCCATCACTTTTAAAATAATATAGGGCCTACTTCAGTTGCATTTAGTTATTAAATGCTACTTTTTGAAATTAACATTCCAAGTAAGTTCAGTTTTGATAATTAGAGGTATTGTAAACATATATATTAATTTTTGAAATTCCTGGATAATTAATTTTATCTTTCTATGAATCAATGCTGCTTAATCAGTATTTTGTTCATTTGCTATTTGACAAGAAAAGTAATCAATGAATTTTGTTCTTGATACATAATACTCAATATTTTTCATTATATGTACAAGAAATATTTTAGAACTTCTGTATTGAGCTAAAAGCTGTTATTACACCATTTAATATACCGAAGGTGAATACTTGGATTATTGAAACGCAATGCTTGCACAAATAATGATTTAGGATGAGCATCCTTCGAGAAATTAAGTTACCGTTTTGTATATGACCAACTCGGGCGAATACTGTATGAAACTGGAAAGGGAGGTTGGCCATTCCCATGCAATTCAATGAAATAACATATACCAAACAAGATTTCCCTGGCATCTGCAGGTACATTTCGAAATTTAAACTTCCTACATACTATTCTGTTGTTCGATCACAACCCATTACACCTAATAACTCAATTTTATCGGGAGTGGCGCTTACCATTATATTCGTCCGAGCCGCTCATATATATTGCAGCAACAAGTGATTTTTCTTCCTGTCTATGCTTACCAACATATGTTATGGGAGTTCATTTCAAAGCTTTATGCTACTGTGTTATGTCTGGCGGTAAGCGATCCATATTAGTGAAGAACGTTTAACTATTCTTCATGAGAAACAAATAATCCACATTTAAAGTATTATTACAATAATGTTTAATGTCATGCTTCTTACAATAGAGTTTGAGGGTACTAATAGGATAAAAGAAGTGTGCCTCAGAAAGAAATGGTTAATCAAATTAAAAAAAAAACTCTCTTAGCTATAATAAAGATAATGTTAGGACACTACTTTTGTTTATTTGAAAAAAATCAAGTCCTATTATTTCTAATCAAGAACCAGATCATTTTTCAATCGTTCACAAAGAATTATGATGATTACTACTATAGTACTTGGAAGTAAATGAACGCATACATCTTTCCTTAATTATAGATATAAAACTATGTGCACGTTAACATGCTGTAACAAGTTTAAAATACAAACTAAACAACCATTGAAATTTGATTTATGTAGTTACGAAAGAGACGTATTTCTCAGAAACAAAAAGTTACATATATTCAACTATCTGAGGAGAAGAAAGGAATTTGTAAACACAAATGGTTTTAGAATTTAGTTTATATTCTTATTTTATATAATTTCAGCACACATACTAGGAACTTCAAACTACGGTCCTGAACTTTTCCAATGATCATTTCTCCAAGTCATTATCTTCCACCTGAAACAATGCTATCAGAAATCTTAGCTAATTTTATGTTTATTGAAGGGGTTTCCTCAAAATGTTTCACTTTCCATATTTATATTTTAATTGTTCTTTCCAATTACATGATTATTAATTTAGAAAATATTTACTATAGGAAAGACCTTTTATTACGAAGTATATCGATATTGCAATATGAAATTATAATATAAAGACTTCGGTTTATAATGCTATTCTACTTTTACAATAATTTTAATTTTGAATCAAGTATTACGATTACATTATATTGAATTTGTAGTAAGATAATCTGACATTACTAACATTAAAGAAAACGTACGGAGAATGAGATTTTTCTTTAGATATACAAATTCTTAGTAAGATAACATAGCAATCACTACCTGCCAATGTATGAATACTAAATTGTGTTTTTAGTTTTTCTGTTCTAAAAAAAGAACAAGATATGTATATGTTATATTTGCTTTAGTTTTCAGAGATTTGTGTTTCTGTTAAATTCTAAAAGAAAATAGGTTATTTTGAACTTATTTTGTTTTCAAGATAACAAAGTAGCTTAAAAAGAATGATGAATTTAAAGTGCAGTGAATAAAATGCTTTGAAGCAGGATACTACTGATTTTATAATTTTCCCAATATTTATTCTTGAATCTACTTGTTATTAAGTATATAATAAATCTAATTAAATTTAACCGAAGTTTATATAATATTTTGTATTAAGTTAACGTAAAATACATTATGATAAAAACGATATTTCTTTACAAACATAACTAAAAAAATTAATATGTAACGCAATTATTGTATTGATGAACGCATTCGTTTTATCGTTCTGTTCCCCTTCGTCAGGAATAAACTATTGTTTCACGGGATATCTTCTGTGTTACATGCTTTCATTAAGAAACATATTCCTAAAGAAGGAATTGGGATCACCGAATCTATGGAGCAAATTTGTTCCTTACAAAAAAGACAAAAGAAAAGTAAAAATTTTCATATATATTATTTTTTATTTGTAGAATGAACATAAGACTTGAAGAATATGTGAAAATTATTTAAGATTTGTCTTAGATTTAGACAATATTTTTCAAGTACTCTTAAAACAATAAACAGTTTTGGAACTGAAAGTATTCATCATACAATGTAAAAGGTTTTTGGAAAACTAAATTCTTGCATTTATAAACTTTTTTAAATGGCAATGTAACTGAACGTAGAGATTAACATTAAATATTCCATATAAGGCGTAATTGATATTCATTATTATTGCAATTAAGTTCTTTTAAGGTTTGGTGCTACTCCTCGCTTTTAAAAACAAGACCATCGAAGTGGAATTTCTTTACTAAAAAGACGAAATTGTGTTTAATTTCTAAGATGTCAACTGTAGCATTTTACTTCGACGAACATTATATTTAGGTTCCGATTTTATTTCAAACGACTATGATTTTCTTATTTTAAGAAGTAATTCAAATTAAGTTGAGATCATTTTGGGGAAATAAAGAAAACATATATGTATATATATTAAATTCAAAACCCTACCTTTTATGTTATTATTGTCAGAGTATTGACGCCAATATTAGATAAACATGGTAACAGTATTTTTGTATTATAATTGGAAAATATTTTTAATTTCTTCAATTTTTTAACAATCATGTTCTGACAACTTAAGCATATATTTTAATACTCTAAATGCTATACAATAGTACTATTATTATTAGCAGTAGTAATATTATATATTTCATTTAATTATTCTTATTTTTCAACAATCACATTTAATAGTAAGCTAACATGATAAGATAGCGCGTTAATATAAACTTTGAAGAACTGGAAAACAGCACAAAAGAATTTGACTATTTACAAACAGGTATACAGGACTTGTTTCAACCACATCTATTATTTGTTTTTATTATTTAGTTTGTGTTCCTCTTTCATTCTGTTTGGTTTAAAAACTATTCATATGACACATTGTACAAAAATAAGAATATTTGCAATGTGTTCCAGAATGAACCTTTTCTTTTACCTTAAGATTGAATATTACCTAATTCTATTAAGTATTTATAAGCGTATAAGTCACAACCTATAACAGATCCTCATTGAACCTATTAAAGTACATTAACAATTAAATGCTTCTCTTTATCCAGTATAGGTAAATATCTAAACGCTGATTTGAGTACTTATGCAAACATTACAAACACTGAACGAGCACTTCAATAATCCCCTATTTATTTACTTACTGTAATTAAGTATTTTTAGCAACATCCTATCCAAATTAATTCCTTAAGGTATCTTTGGACAAAACTTCTTGATTTTTTTTAAAAATTTGTGTACCCAATATAAGTGCAATAAAAACCAGAACTGAAGAGTATTAAACAATCTTGAAATTCTATAATTTGCAAATTTAATGATCTTTTTATTGCCATATTTGTAAAAGTAAGAAATGATTTAGCTGTGTGCGATAATTTAAGTGACACAAAATTTTACAAAACAGGTTTATATTCTGAAACACATTGTCCTCAACAACGTTTATTTACATGCAAGTTGTTCTTTGTTATACGTCATCAGTACACATTCAAGACAATTAAAATATCCTAGTCTATTAAACATGATAATGATAGTTTTTAACAATGACAAATAATGGTAGATGAACTTTAAAAGTGCAACTATGTTGAATTGTTGCAAATAGTCCAGAAAAATAGGGCGGCACACCTTTATTAACAGTCACAGTCTTTAGTTTCATTAACATTTTTCTTCTTTTTTCTTCAGTAATATCATCATCTTAGAGTCAGATTGAAAGATTTGTTGAAGAAGATAAAAGGAGTTCATTGCGTTTCAAAATATCAAACTTATTCACACACACAATCAACTTATGTGTACAAGTGTCCTTCCTTTAAAATGCAGTCAAAGTATCAGTAAGCACGTATCCTGTACTAACATTTTACCGAGTTTTCTGAAGAATAGCAAATCACACAAGAAAACTTTCTTTCCGATAATATGTGGCCTTTACAATATGCAGGTTAATCTACACATACACTTCCTCGATTAAAAACCAAATCATTTCTTTTTTTTTAAATATCTTTGGCTTGGTCCCGAAATTCTTTTCAAGAATGTTAAGAATATACCGTATATACAATACATGTATATATGTATGGTAGCCATACTACATTTAAATAATTTTTAAAGTATCCATTTACAAAACAACTGTTCATATACGAACTGAGATGAAGGATTATAGTGCCCTCCTAAGTGCAGCAAGAAATAATCGAGCTTTAAAAAATACAATAGTGCTTTATTTCTTTATTTAAGATTACCATGTGAAATGATGCAGGGGTGTCCACTTCACTTAACTCTAGTTTTTCTTCTGGACATCACTTACTCACAGGTACACAAAGTCACAGTTACGCTTATTCCCAAACATGCGTTCTAGCTATTACATATAAACACACACACACACCTTTTAATACTTCCGGATACAAGACTCAAACACGTTAATCCAACATTGGTTTACTTATTTTCGCCAAATGAAGCAGAGATCTGCAAACGATCAATCATAGGAAACGATTACACATAGTTGCAATTATCATAATTATTTAGCCACAGCTCACGTACAAACAATAGTGGAGAGGTATGGTTGCTAATTATTTTTCAGCTTCACACCGAAATCTGCGTACAGATCAAGAAATAAAGTAGAATAGATGAAATTTATATAGTTCTTGCGCTTCACGAGAGAAACCATTACTGAAGTAAATCTTAAATTGCCTATAATCAAAAAGTTTTATTAAAGATGTGGATTTGAGATAAAGAACTAATCAGGTGTAAGATTCGTTTTAGTTTTAAATAAGAAAAATCTCCTTTAAAAAGTGTTATTTGTCTCTGTATTTGAATTAATACAAATTACATAATATAATTCCAAATTTGCATTACTTTTGTTAATCTATAGTAACGGGTGAAAGTTAAATAAATGCAGCTAAAGATCCTCTCCTTTTCTATAAACAAAGCAACTTTAAATAATCTAACTTGCATGTCATACAACTGAAGGCGCAAGGTGGCATGGCACAGAGAAACATTGAATATATTTAAATTGTTTTCCCTAATTTGTTATTATATACAAGTGGTAATCATACATAATGAAGAATGTTACATAAAATATTATAATAGGCTTAGGACAACAATTAGGCTAATCTTAAAAGATGATTTCAAGACATTTACACATTTGGAAGAGAAATCTTCATTCATAGTTTACTTCATTTTTGCTAGGGATTTTGTGTATAATAATGCGAAATTGTATAAATTATACCAGCAATTTGTACAAATCAATATTGTATATAAAATATTAAATCTCGTTATTCATTATGACTAAGCGCATAATTTTAAAAATGTAGATATATTATCTGATTTGTTATCATAATATTTATGGACTTGTACTCATTACTTAGTTAAATATGTGAATAAGTCAAATATAATATTGTGGTTGCAAATATTAAGAATAAACCAACAAACAAATAAATGAAAAAAGTATACTTTTGAAGTATTTTTCATATTGAGATTTCAAGCTTCATTTATAGTATTTATTTTAATAGTAAACAATTTTTTGAATGCGTTACTTGTATGATTAATTGTAAATAATGGATTTCCTTCTCAAATAATCTAATGCTAAATATATTGTTAATCTATAATGACGGGTAGAAGTTAGAAAGAGAAAACAAGATGCAGAAACAATTTTGACACAAAATTTCTATCAATCTTTCTACTCGATATATACATATTTAAAAAAGAGATAGAAAGAGAAACAGAAAGAAATAAAAAATAAAAGAAGGAAATAAAATAACCTTTTCTAATGTATTTAAAATGCGTGACATTCAATTATAAAATACTAAAACAAAATATTACTCAACAGTTATTGTTGATCGTTTATAGAATACCCTTAAAAACTGTCATAATATTTGTTTGTGTATAGAATGAGATCATATCAAATGATCACTGTAAGTTCTTTCCTTCTATGCAAAGGTAGAATCACATAATCTTGTTTTAACATTTTCCATTTAAAAAGAAAAATAAGTAGCGCATATAGTTCGAAAATTACCTTGATTTTTAAAATACATTTTCAATTATTATGTTTCGACGTTAGCAAATCCTTGATTTTCCTCAAATTTCTCTTCGTTTCTCTTTAATTTCATAAAATTAGCAAAAGAAAACAATGTCAACATTTAAACGAAAACAAGTGAACTACTAGAACGTATCTTAGAAAGAACAAGACATTTAAAGAGAAGATACATATAAAACTATCAAGTTTACCACAAGAACACCTCCATTGTAATAAACAGTTTGGATGGGATTTTTATGGATTAGTAGCTGCAAGGAAAAATATTGGTGTTTTTATTAGGAAAGGATAACAATGGAGCAGGGAATCAGTGTGAGCCAATTTTGATATTTTTTTTCTGTGGACACCCCTGTCACAACCACACCTCCTCACTATTGACGAATAGTCAGACACGTTCATTAACCATCTCTGAGGGGGCAGCTGGATGACGAGACGGTTGCACATCTGCCGTGTCCATCTTCAAATACGCAGAGGCTTTACCTGCAGGACTTTGAGTGGAATTTACTGCATTTGCAGCATTAAAATAACCACCTGGTTTAGGTTTTAAATGGCGATTATTCATTTCCATATGCACAATCTTCATGAACTCTATTTGGGCAGCTAACTTTTGGATTTCCTCCTGTAAAATATATCCAATCAAGAAACAAATAATATTAATAATAATACTTATTAAACCTAATTATGTAACACTTTAATACTTCAGACGCGCACAGAAAAAAAAAAGCTGCTAATTGATGGACTTTTCCATTTAATATGAAGACACTACCTTATCCGTACTTAATAGTTTTACTATAAAATGCGCAGATATTAACTTTCTGAAACTAGACATTGATACACTATTTTGAGAAACACATATGAAGTTAATTTCTGCGACACACTTCTTCAGTAAATTATTTAATTGGACACTAATTCCTATCTTCCGTTAGAAAAAGACGATTTTGATATTTTTATATTAAACTATATTTTATTCACTCGGCAAATACATTATTTTCTAGGATTAACTTGTCATTGTATGTAGAAACAAAGGAATCTAAACCAGGCAGGAGAAACAATTTATTAGGAATCAAATAGAAACACTATAACGCTGGTGCAATATACAGGCACTTTCGCTGATATTTTGTCAGAAGCGGAAAGAGAAGGAATAAGTAGACAAAATCTTAAAAGAAAATAGTAAGTGAGGCTTGCCACTATAGCTTTCGGATTGATACAAACATAACCACTTACATATACCCATCCACTTCCGAATACTGCTGGCTACACTACTACTTTCATTTAGATGTTTGATTTAAATTCTACAATATTTCTATATTAGCGTTTAAGAGAAAAACATATCCAAAGAGAAGACATAACTAATTGATAGATCTCATCAATTTGAATAGGATTATATAGATGAGTGTATATCATCATGTGCAGTTTTCGAGAAAATCGATGAAAACTGACTTTTTCTGTAAACCTACAAATTGATCCTATACGAGAATCAAGCCATCTATTTATATTAAGATGAAATTGATATTGTCTCATACTTTTATTAAGCTTTTCATTATGACACCAGCCGGACGACAATGTATAAGATAGTTAATGAGATTTAGCCCAAAATGATGATTAACTTTGAAACTTTAGTTTTTGTTTTAACTATAATATTATGTAAAGATGAGACATATAACAATTGATAAATTAAAGAACAAAATTACGAGCTGAACCAAATTACATATTTGAGGGTAAATTCTCGTCCATAATTTTCGAGAGAAACGAGTTTTTATGCGACTAAAAATATGCAGTTCATTGCCAATAATAACTGTTAATTTTTGTTCTGCTGGAACAGACTGTTTATTTATTTATGTACCATATTTGTGAAAAAGTACATTTTAGAAAACAGATTATATCTTGTTTGCCTTCCAATGTAAAATACATACTTCTCACTGTGATATATAATACTTTTCAGAAACGGAAATAAATACGTTTGAATAATATTTCATTAAAGTAAAAAATTCGAAAATTGGTGAAAAGATCAAAATTGTTTGGATAGAATATGATGTATAATTATTTATGATGTTATTAAATAATTATTAATACTTAGATGGGTGCACATAATTTACATTCATATCTTTTTACAACTTTTGTTGTTTGAAGACATTTATTACTTCTACGATTTAACAAACATAAATATACGTGATCGAACAAGGATCCTTCCTTTTTTCTATGTTTCACTTTAGTTACCTACATTGTAGCTCTATTTTGGTTTCTTTGATAATGTATGCTGATGTCAGACGACTATATTGTTACTTATAGAAATATTCTTGCACTTACCACTTCTGTCTTCTTCATATATATTTGGAAAAAGGAAATAATATCAAAATTAGAGTTAAAAACAAAAAATCTTGAAGTCCTTCTTGACATGTTTTCGTGGTGTCAATTTTAAATACGTTAAAAAAAGCAGCTAAAAATGACATTTGTTCGTTTTTGGCTAATTGTAATGGTTGTAAAATTATACCATTCGACATTGTTCACATGTAGTCCTCAATTTCTTGGAATTCAGTATGTCAGAAAATGGTTCGATGCGCATAAACATCTTATATTTGAAATAGAAATAAACATTACACTTCTGGAATTTGATATAAATCACAATTATTTTGAATTTGAAAATGACGTACTTTCAGCACAATGATTTGATTATGGCTTTTTTTCCGTTCCCCGCCAGGAATTTCTTCCATCAGTTTGAGATGGAATTTTTGAAATATCTTTTGACATTTAATAGATGTGAAATAAGAAATCGAATGAATATATACAAATAACACATCAATCGAAAGTGCAAACTTGTGAAGAAGGACTGGATAAGACAAAAAAGGAGAAGATGTAGAATAGGATATGAATACTGGAAAAATAAAAGTGGTTTATAAGACCATTAAGAAGAACTGCAAACCATGAAGATCAAAGAGCAATATTATAAAATATAAATAAGGAAGTCCATGTATGAAACTGAAGACAAAATGAAGAAATAGAAGTAATATCTAGAAAGGTTCCAAGCAGGTAGCAAGCAATTAGAGGAATTAGTAAACACAGAGGCAGTTTCTACAGAAGAGTAAAAAGGAGACTTCATACCCAGATCCAAATTCGATAATATATTACAAGACTTGAAGCATAGAAAAGTTACAGGTATATATATGAGATCAGGAGTGTCATTTTGGATTTTGCTTGAGGGGGGGAAAGACCCCTTGATATAAGTAAAATTTCTCGTTTTTCACTGACTTATAACTATACTATACTATACTATTAATAAAACCTATATATATATATATATATATATATATATATATATATATATATATATATATATATATATATATATATATATATATATATATATATATATATATCAAACTCAGGGGGCAATTGCATCTTCCTGCCCCCCTAAATGACGCCCCTGTATGAAATACTAGCAGAACTCATAAAAGTGTACACCAATTAGATTGATTGGTGATATAAACATCTTGCAGAAGCCAACAAAACAAACAGAACTTTGTAGTGCTTCGGAAAATAAAATAATATAAAACATTGTAACATGATAGGGGGAAAAGTTCTAGTTTTATTGAAGAAAAGCACAAGTGATATTTTCTGATCTGTCATTGTTGTTGAGATTGCTCAATTCGACGTTCTATTTGCTGCAATCTCATATTAACCTTATAAAGGAATGCCTGTTGCATCATGGAATCATCAACTGCACTACACGTTTCTTTAATTGCTACTTCATTAAGCATTCCTAAGGTTTGAATTCTCTGATTCATGTTATTATAAATTTATTCTTCACTCGTAAAATTCTCCACTCTCTGATTTCGAATTAATAAGAAAATACAACTTACTCGAGTCTCTAATCAATGAAGATATTAATAGATGAACATAAAATCTTTCTATTATAATCCCACTTCGGCACCATAATAGTCCACGAGAAAATTATAGTTACAGTAGGGAAGAAGAAAGAAACATGTTTACTAACACAGAAAACAATAAATTAAACATAAAAATGAATATAAAACTACTGGTTGATTTCATATATACATGAAGGCGAACATCTAGAAAAAAATCTAAATAGCTCTTTCACGTTGCTCAGAAAAATAAATGCACAATAAAGAAATAACATATCTTTCTGAATTCGCAACGGAACATAATCACCTTATAAAATTATTATATATTAACTAAAGAATTCTTGTAAAACAAAGAACAAGACAAAAGTGAAAAATGGACAGATTTAATTAATTGTAATCCATGCGCAATTAATTTAAAAAGACTCAAATGATTCAGTTTAAGCTTGACAGAAGTATAGAGAAATAATTAACTGAATAAAAAGTTATTTTATGTACAGTTCAAAAACTAGTGTCGTTTATCAAGAAAGAAATGAATAAAGAAAAAACAACAGAAAGCAATGTATTAATCAGAACTAAAGAACACATAAGGGATGCCAACAAGAAACATTCAATTTTTGTATCACCTCAGCATTTAAAATCACAAAAATTTGTATGATATGTAACAAAACAAAAAAATTATTCCAATTTAGTAATAATAATATTGAGAAGTAAGTTATGGAATCGTTTTTATTCAAATTAAGAACTGGGGATAAAATTTGATCAGGGGGCAATTAGATACAAGCTGGACCACAATTTTGAAGGTATTTTTCTATGAAGGAGGCATATAAAGGCTTTCTTGAACTTGGCAGCTTGATACCAGGTAAATGGCCATGTACACATCTTACAAAAACTAAGACGACGAAGTCTTTTTATTAACTGACGTTTCTGATAGGACGGATTAGTGCAGGTCCTTGTAATTATAATTTTCTTCTCTTTTCCAAATTTTATTCCTTTAAAAGACTGAAGGTGAATCCAGTGTAGGTTCAAAACATAGTTATTTATACAGTGAAGACACAAGAGACAAGTATAAGGTTATTTCCTTAATTGATTTTGTTACACCACTCACACAAAATATATTAAAGATAATGATTTTTTTTCATAAAATTTTAAGACCGTACTGTTATTATTTTTCGTTTTCAATACGGTAAAAAAAAACTATCAGATGTATTCTAATTATGGTTATTTATATGAATAGCATATACTTAGATGATACTCACCTTTAATTCTTCATTTTCTTGATAGAGGTCAGCAGTTTCCTCTGGCATTAGGCCAATTCCATTCAGGGAGAAAGAAGCAGTAACTCCTCTTGCTCGTGCACGATTGTCGTATTGATCTCCTTGGCCTTTGAGAACGCGATACACCTGCGGGACAATGTTACTGGCTTATACACACAGTGTCTCAAATGTTGCAAAGGAAAGATAGCATCTACTTTAAAAAGTGTAAATAATCAGATATTAAATTATAATCTTTAACAGAGAGTAGAAGTACGTTTACAATGGCTAAACAAGGTGAAGAAAACATTTTCTTTTATCAGAAGGTACGAAACAAAACAATTGAATTTTGATTTATATTGTGAGTCTACGATCCACTTCATAAGTATGGATATTCAAAACTGGTTAAGGAGTACGGATGGAGATGAAAACTATTCTTTTGACGCTGAATCCGTGTCAAACTACGTCTTGCTGTTTTCTTACCAATTTTCGTTTCATATTTGTCGTACAGACATAGGCGTTGTATAAAACATTCCATATTCGTCCATAGCATAGTCTGAACGTCTAAAATTGACTTCTATGAAACGTGAAGAATACCTTATGGATATAAAAGAGCGAATATTGTAGTCTGTGTGATGCGTGAAAGGTTATTATTTTCTACCGTGTATTTCTCGAACCATGCTGTTGGTTATTCATGGAGTCTTTCGGATTATTTCTTGAATCGCTTCTTAGTTCATTTCTTCTTGTGTTTGTTAAAAAGAATAACTTTACCCCTCAGTAGTACTATGAGGAAATGAAAACTCTACACACAAGTTTTAACTTGTTGAAATTATGTTTTCGTTAGCATTGAACTAGGTGGATGTTTAGTGAAGTGTTCTGTGGTAATTTTGGTGCAGTGACGGAAGGTATGAGATCTTAATGTTCGCTGTAATTTATGATGGATTATATCTCTCCCCGCTGGTTTAGTGGCTGGCGCGTGTGCCTATAGTGCACGTGGTCCTGGGTTCGATTCCCGTGGGAAAGTACAAAAATTTAATTTCAAAATCATTCAGTTTCATTAATTATTCGCCTCCTCTAGCCAAAAGGGTATATAATGGGGAATTAAACTAGAAATTTCATTTCATTTTTTATACTTTTTATTATTATTATTATTATTATTATTATTATTATTATTATTATTATTATTATTATTATTATTATTATTATTATTATTATTATTATGGCGTGTTGCCATTGCTTATCGAAGCTACCTTTATCCAGATTTAATTTTGTATCATTGGTCCTGATTAAGAATGATTTCTATACTTATCTTTTTATAAATGAAAAAGTTTTGTGTAAAATGTTGGTCGATTCAATACTGAAATTTCCAAGTATTCGATTCAACATATTTCATTAAACATTCAGCAAGCTCAATATTAACATTGTTTGTTCCAACAAGGAAGATAGAGTTCCATGTACAGTTTCCAGTTCCTCGTAGTAGTATTGAATTTCGAACCTAATGCTAAAGTTATTCTTTCTATCGAATACAAGAAGAAGAAAAAGAAAGAAGAGAATGAATTAAGAATTTGTTCGTGAAGTAATCCAGAAGACTACATTTATGAGCAACAGTGGTTGTGAAATATATATATAGTAGGAAATTGATAAACCTTAACGCACCGCACAGGTAACAATATTCGGTCGTTTATATAAATTAGTGCGTTATTATGCATACTTTGATGTATTATCTTATAGATACATATTTGAAAATCGATGAGAAGACTGCTCATGTTGTAGTCGGGTAAAAGATGGTTTAATCTTGTTCCCTACTAAGAGCCACTACTTGGGAAAGAGACAATATACAAGTGAAATAGAGGTAGTCGTAAAAAATCCTCCATCATTTGATTTGTTTTTCTGTTCAAGACCAAGATTGACTTTTAAGCTATTTAAACAGTATTTATTACGTTCTCATTATGTCAATGTATTGATTGAGAGCTTTGCGCATAATGTAGGAACCACAAGTCTGTACATCATATTTCATGTTCAAAGTTTGATCTCGATCAGATGACTTCGGCGTATGACGTTTTGTTTACCGCCCATATCTTGGGACTGAAAGTCTACACAACATAATATTTCACATCGTTGTATAGCAGGTCAAGTTCAGCTATCGTGCCAAGTTTGATCTCGATTAGATGAGTTCAGTATATGACGACTTCTTTCCGAAAATATGACAGACCATTACTCGAGAAGGCCAGCATATCATAATGTTACACACGATTATATAGCAGATCAAGTTCTACCACCACGCAAAAGTTGAACCCGATAGAATGAGTGATACATTAAGTATCGTATGACTCTAAATTCGACCACCCATAACTCGAGAGCCGAAAGCCTGCACAACGTAATATTCATATTCTTCTGTAGCAAGTCAAATTATACCACCATGCAAAATTTGATTCTAATCGGATGAGTACGGTGTATGACTTTTTGTTTTCAAAAATATGACTCAAAACTTGACCACCGGGACTCGAAAGCCTACATAAAATAATATTTCACAGTATTTTATATTTTACAATTTTTTGTGCATCATCAACTCCACAGTAAAACCTGTTTCAGTAATAGCCAGGTCTACGAACTGTCTTCAATTGCTGGAATTGTTACGTGTAAGTTGGGTTGGATCTGTTAAGGCGTTTGACACCGGCAAACATGACGAATAGGATCTAATGGTATTATCGCAGTTAAGGGGTCCATATATATACGCTGGTGAATGTACTATATGTATATATGTTTATAGACGAAAATAGGTTTGAGTTTATGAAAATTACCGCTACTACCGTTAGTCCTAATTGGGTAGAAGGCGTTGGAGTTCTTTGGCGTAGGTGTACCTAGTATCTAAATCCTGTGCTGGATAAATTTGTTCTTGTTGAAATTAGGTTATGCAAATTGTTTTTCCAATATTGCTTCCCACTGTATATTCTATGTCAATTATTACCTACAACTCTCCGTTTCGAATATGTATTTAATTTGTAGTATGAAAACCTATCATTTCAAAATACTTAATGAATAAGAATTATTCAAATTAATATATATATATTATCCTAAAGATAAGAAGAATGGACATTTAAGTTTATTTATATTTTAAAAATAACTGTCGGATAGATATCTGCTTAACAATGTATATGCTATCTTTTTTCTTATTTGCAGACTAATACAAAAAGAAAGAAATGTGGCTGTGCTTATCAGGGATTGTCATTTTAATGCAGTTCAGAAGAAAAGATAGTTATGTAACATCTTTCACATTTTATAACTTACTTTCGGTCCAAAAACTAGTCCCACGGTGACAGATGTACTCAATTGAGTTCTGATGAAACCTAGAAGATACTTAATGTCTGGTCCTGCATGTGGAAAGATGAATAAACTAGAAAACAAAAAGAAACAGTAAACTATAGCATATTACATATACGGTACTTGAAAGTCAAAGAATTATATTCGACTAAGAGAAAATAATCCAAGCAAATGAGAAATCTAGCTAAATGAAAAACCAATTCCTTCATTTAAGACGAATTCAATTATTAATTTTTAAATGCTCGTTTAACAAATATAGAGGAAATACTTTTCATACCTCGGTACTCTCTATACTTTCAAGGTTTATTATAAGTTAGGCTAAGAAGATAGAACAATGTAGTATATAAGCACGTTGAAGGAACATGACATGAAACAGGTTAGGAAAGAATAGAAGTCCTAAAGAAGGAAAAGAGAAGTGTGATACGGAAGTAGAAAAAACTCAATCGATTAAGAAACATGGGAAGAATATACTGATGAACTTGACGAGTTAGCTTATGATTCAGGAGTTGTGGAATGCTGTGCTGGAAAATAGAAAGGAAAGACGTAAAAGGAAAGAACTGAAAGAGTAAACAACATTTTCAGATGGGCAGGTATCTAAATTCAGAACGGGTGTGGAAATAATTAGGAAAATTATGTAACAAGCACCTAACTAAAAATTTGCATTTTGTATATAATTGAAAAAGTATGTAACAAGCACTAATTGAAAACTAAGTTTCGTATAGAAGGATGTAAAAAGTAAAGCAAAAACTTGATTGGTTTCGGGATGAGTGTGCGTGTGCTTTCACTTTCTGTTTAAGTTGTTATTCTTGGGGCTATCTTTCATAAAGTGTCTGATGAAGGTGTTGTTCATTGCCGAAATTGCTACACAAGTGCAATTAATATATGTTTAGTGTTGTGGTCAGTTTTGATTTATTAATGCTTATTTACACCATATTTCAGGTTTCTTAATGAAACATTAATTTGTGAAATATGGACCAAATTGCATTAATAGTTTTTGAGAAAATCATCCCGGAAAAAGTCGCTCCTAAAAGTAAACTACCACTTTTGAAATTTTGAATGAGAAAAGACTCATACCGTATTGTAATTTTTTAAATGAGACATTAATTTATGAAATATGAACAAAATTGCCCGAGTCATTTTTTAGACAATCATCCGGGAAAAGTCATTTCTAGAGTAAACTACCATTTCTGGGTTTTTGCAGAAAACTAATTACAGGTATACAATAATATAGCATAGTTAATGAAATATTGATTTACGGAAAATGAAGAAAATCGTTAGAGTTGTTTTCGAGAAAATTATTTTTTATTTTTTTTTTATTTTCACCCTTCAGTAAACTACCCTTATTTTTGTGGGTAGGGAGAAATTCGAAAAGGAAAATATGGAGAATCATACATACAGAACCTTAAGTTTAAAATTTGGTCTCATACGTTGAGCGGCATGGCATCTATTCGAGTGTAAATTAGGATGAACACACGGACAGACATGGAAAAATCAATGTCCGGTTTGTAGGGGCTATGAGACTTATAAATTCGTTTAAATATCGAATTTTTTTGCGATTACAATACTTTGTTCTCTCCTATTGTGGCTTGAAAATAAATAAAATAAAATAAATAAATTAAATAAATAAAAATAAAAAATAAAAGTTAAAAGAAAAGAATTGTAAAGAAAGATGATGCTACATCACCATTACGAACAGTTGGAAAGAATATTTTCAAGGCGTTCAAACCCTAAGATTGAAGAAGAAATTGTATAATGAAGTGCAAAGTTCATTTGGCATAAGAAATTGAACTGGGAGCATAAGAGCAAGAAATAACAAAAATATTACATAAAGAAACAGTAATGGAGATAATATGCTCCTTACATAATCAAAAGACAGCAGAACAAAAGAGATATCAGGAGAATTGATAAAGAGAGCAGGAACAAAATTCCACAAGCAGATCCATAATTTGATAATTGAAATCTGGCTAAAGAAGAAATGTCAAAGAATTATATATAGCAGAAATTGTACCTACATTAAAAAAAAAAAAAAAAAAAAAAAAAAAAAAAAAAAAAAAAAAAAAAAAAAATTGCGCTTACTACAGAGGCATAGCGCTGCTGGCAACGGTATATAAGATTCCAGTAATAATCTTCAATAGAAGAGTTTTAAAATGGACAAAACAAACAATAGATGAACAATGATAGGCAGGGTTCAGATTAGGAAAATCAACACTAGATAATATATTTTCCATTCGATAAATGATCGAGAAAACATACGAATATAATGTAGATCTACATAA